>NC_053157.1:136037167-136337167 GCF_016835505.1 Polypterus senegalus
AAAATTCGATATGGCGGCCGACAATGGCATCATACCACCGAAATAAGTACATACATCGGTTTTGGTTAGCGCAGGGAAGCCACCTACCAAATTTCGTGAAGATGGGGTCAGCCTTCTACCTACACGGAAGTTTGAAAATTGGTCACGTTGGAAAGTTCAATATGGCGGCCGACAGTGGCGCCATACCATCGAAATAAGTAAGTACATCGGTTTCGTTAGCGCAGGGAAGCCGTCTACCAAATTTGGTGAAGATGGGGCCATAAATAAGAAAGTTCAACATGGCGGACTTTGTCGATCGCTATCGATCGCTACGTGTAGAATTTCGAAATGAAACCTGCTTAACTTTTGTAAGTAAGCTGTAAGGAATAAGCCTGCCAAATTTCAGCTTTCTACCTACATGGGAAGTTGGAGAATTAGTGATGAGTGAGTGAGTGAGTCAGTGAGTGAGTGAGTGAGTCAGTCAGTGAGTGAGTGAGTGAGGGCTTTGCCTTTTATTATTATAGATATATATAGATATATATATATATGTATATATATATATATATATTAGGGGTGCAACGATACACAAAATTTACTGTTCGGTTCGGTATTTTGGTGTCACGGTTCGATATTTTTTCGATACAAAAAAATTTTCATGCCTTTTTTAATTTGTAATTTATTAAAATTATATATATTTCTTTTAACTCAAAAATACAGTTTTTAAATTAAATGTTGCTGAAAAAACAAAATAATAAAAAAATAAAAGAGTTTGGAAACGAGTTTATTACAGAGAAAGGTCCCTTTCCAAAATAAAAGCTATGCTATACCCTTCTTCTGGGGTATATTCTCAGGAGCATATTGAACATATCATGTGCCCATAAAATGAACCACTCTCTGATGGACCTCCCCTCACACTCATCTTCTGGAGTGCTAGCACTTAGCTGCATATACAACAAAAACAACTTAAATAAAAATATGTATTGCACAGAAATGCCTTCCTAAATATATTTTGAAACATTTGAAATGTTCTAAAATTAAGGTATCAACCACATACAGTTCTGCATTATTTGGGGATCCCTGACTGTATTTTCTATACTTAGTAGAATATAAAACAAACACACCCAATGGTACATGCTTCCTCAGTTTGTTTGCCCAGTTGATTTCATACAAGGGACGCTATTGGCGGATGGCTTAGAAGCTACCCAATCAGAGCATGTATTACATATTAACTAAAACTCCTCAATGCTATAAGATATGCCTCCTGCGCAGTGCTCGATTGTTTGCTTGTCTCTGCCTCTATCTCACCCTCTCTGACATTCTCTGCCTGACGGAGAGGGTGTGTGCTGAGGTGTTGTTTGCAGAGAAGCTTTTTGCCTAGTGGATACGGACGCTCATCTAAGAAATGCCGCTTTATCGAGGTGCGTCCAAAAGCTCACTTATTGATTTTTTGATTGTTTCCTTTAATCTCGCTCTCTCTCTCTCTCTCTGACGTTCTCTGCGCTTGACTGAGGAGATGTGAGCAGAGGGGCTTTTTGCACAGAGGCTGTTTGCTTAGAAGATAGGGATGCTCCTGTAAAAAATGCTGAAAGGCTACCTTCGCATTGATCCCTTCATTGCCGCTGCTTTATCGCTGTGCTTGCATACTTAAAAGCGCAACAGCCCTATTGATTTTTCATTGTTTACTTTACTCTCTCTCTGACATTCTCCGCTCCTTACGCCGACTTTGAAGAGGAAGATATGTTTGCATTCTTTTAATTGTGAGAAAGAACTGTCATCTCTGTCTTGTCATGGAGCACAGTTTAAACTTTTGACTAAAGGGTGTTATTTCATGTCTAGAGGGCTCTAATAATGTTAAAAACGTATTTAGAAGGTCGTAAACAGGTTTTCTATGCTCTAACTGCGAAAAATATTAGATTTATAAATAAAGAATACTACTTCGTGGAAATTCATTTATCTCTCTGGAGCGGATTAACCGCGATAAACAAGGGTTTACTGTATAACTGTGCGGAGAATATTTATAAACAGTGTGGGAGAGTTTCTAAGGGCTTAAAATATATAAAAATAATCATACAAACATATGGTTTCTACTTCGCGGATTTTCACCTATCGCGGGGGGTTCTGGAACGCAACCCCCGCGATCGAGGAGGGATTACTGTATATAATTTTGTATCGTTCAATACATATGCGTACCGAACCGAAAGCACTGTATCGAACGGTTCAATATCGATACATGTATCGTTGCACCCTTAATATATATATATATATATAAATGACCTCCAAAGAGCGCGGAGACTTTTGATCATGTGAACGTGTCTGCAAAAACTGCCGTCTCCTGCCCAGCAAAAGTCGAGCAGCCGGCGCTACAAGATAGCTGTGCCGCCTTTAAGACGCTGACTGCGCTTCTGCCTTAAGTCAAAGTGAGCACTTTTAATTTTTTTCATCCTCCCCCTGAGCTATAGCCCAGACAAGTGCAAACATGGGACCCCTTTTCTACACTGCAGCAAAGTAATATTAAGGCGCTTCACACTTTCTTTTGCATGTGTACGATTATGAGGTCGTCAGCTCGGATTGTAAAGACACACACAAGAGTGGAGGACTGACAGTGCTATCACAGCCGATTAATGGCTGGGACGTCTCACCAGTCTACACAAGACCCACCGCGACTGTCCCCAAAAGGCGCTCATATCGTCGGCGAAAACATCTCTCTACACTATATAAAAGAAAAAGGCAACTTACCTTTCTTTACACAATTTTTCCTTTTCTCCCAAACCAAAGCCTTTCTCTCTTAACACTGCAGAGGACACAAAACTAATTTTCTTTAATTGCTGGTAATGCCGGTAAGGCACATTACCAGAGGCAGAAATTTGGACGTTCACATAGAAAATGTAATTTCTATACCACAGCCGTCGTGTAGCGCCTTTCAAAAGGAATCTACTACCGAGAGATGATCTATATACATTTTATCTGCTGTTAGTACTACTTACCTGTTGTGTTACACCCTCTTTAAAATTAAGTTTACCCGCAACCACTCCAGTAGTGCTCAATGTACCTTTACTTCTTAAAACGTTAATGTTTTACTGTTTAATAACTTATAGACTACATTTTATTATTTTTCCCTTGCACTCAGTGACCACAGCTATACACACACATATAGACACATACATATATATACACATATATATACCTGTGTGTATGTGTATATATATATATATATATATATATATATATATATATATATATATATATACACACACACACCTATCTACATTGTATATATATACACACACACACACACACACACACACACACATACATACATACATACATACACACACACATATATAATTTGTGTGTGTGTATGTATGTATGTATGTGTGTGTATATATGATGTAGATAGGTGTGTATATGTATATGTAGATATGTATATAAGTATATAGATATGAAGATATGTATGTATAAGTATGTATATATGTATATATATATATGTATATATCTATACTAATAAAAGGCAAAGCCCTCACTCACTCACTGACTCACTCACTGACTCACTCACTGACTCATCACTAATTCTCCAACTTCCCGTGTGGGTGGAAGGCTGAAATTTGGCAGGTTCATTCCTTACAGCTTCCTTACAAAAGTTGGGCAGGTTTTATATCGAAATTCTACGCGTAATGGTCATAACTGGAAGCAGTTTTTCCATTTACTGTAATGGAGATGAGCTTCAACGCCGTGGGGCGGAGTTTCGTGACATCATCACGCCGCCCACGTAATCACGCAGTACATAGAAAACCAGGAAGAGCTCAAAAAAGCGCTTAAGAAAACATGCATTATATAATTGAGAAGGCAGCTAAACAATAAGAAGCGGCGAAAGTGACATATACAACCATATTCATGAGTTCTGCTACTTGAAACAAAGCACGATGTAAACCTACACTTTAAATTAAGTTCATAGACAGGCTGCGCTGGCGCTTGTAATTTAGTGCCTGCCCATATAAGGCCGTCCGTCAGCGGCAATCCAATAGCAAACTGCCACGGGTAAATATTCACGGGTAAAGGACTGTGCTTATGGAGAGGAAGATGAGATGGTCAGGGTAGTGTTTGACACAAACTCAGCGAAACTGCGAGAGAAAGTTTTAAGTGCCAGGACTAAGGTAACATTAAATACAGCTATGGACATAGCACGAGATGGCACCAGCACAACTGGGGAACTTCGATGCATGTACACCGAGCGGCTCACGTAACTGACGCAGTGCACAGATAAAAGCAACAGTTCCAAAGAGCTGAACAAAACCAATTACACAATTGAAAAGGCAGCAAAAATATGAAGCGCCTGATAAGCATATTCATAAATGCAGCTACTGTGGAAACAAAGCACACGGTGGAAAAAGTCAATGTCCCGCTAAAGGAAGACAGTGTAAAAAAAACCCGTGCATGCAGTGTGTCAGGTCTCAGATAAAGAAGAAGACTAGCTGTTTATTGATGCAGTAAGAAACGAATCGATGAATGAAACCTGTCATCTTTACAACGATTGACAAACACGGAATGTAACTTGAACACAACACATCCTACAAATACGAACCTGATTGAAAGAAATAATGATAATCAAATCCTTGATGACAGCAACACTCAGTAACACTCACAAAACAAATACTGTATATTGACAGTCATGTTACGCTATTTTTAAAATGTTCCCTTTTCTTTTTCTACCTTTTTAACACACTACTTCTCCGCATATACGCGGGTGTATATGTATATATATATATATCCCGCTCTACATACTCGAATAATGGATACTTTATTCGCCATCAATGATTGTTTTGGTAAAGCCATACTCAGTGTATTCATTAGATGAACGGTAAAAAAGTAAGAGCGAGGGAGGATGACTCATTGAGGCATGCAGGCTGTAGTGCGTCAACTCTATCTGAATTGCGCGATCACATTTGAAAAACATATCTTTTCAAGTTCTATTTAGTCCATATGTGTCAAACTCAAGGGTCGGGGCCACATCCGGCCGGCGTAATTATATCCGCCCCGAGATCATTTTATATACTGTATTATTGTTATTAAAGCCCGGTATATGAAGCGCTGGTAACACAATAAACTACAGATCCCATAATGCAGCGCTTCAGCTGCCTTGCATCAGGGTAACCTGAATGCAATTCAGAAGATACAGAAAACAGCATAATTAAATAAGAATCTGACACTTCAGCGGACGTTTTAACCCGTGCACAATCACAAAGTGATTTCAAGTGAAGCTGCTTTTATGGGAGACACAAATGCACCAGTTCACCTTGCCCCACTTTCCCTGTTGCCAAGTACTGTTAAACCAAGTCGTCACTACGGTGTTCCCAAATACGCACTTTGCTGATAAACTGAGCGCACTGCGCACTGAGTTTGCACGGCGCTTTGGTGACTTTGATGAACAAAAAAAGTCCGTCTACATGCGGCTCGAACCTTGTGCATGTTTGGTAGCACATATCTGTGTGAGAAGCTCTTCTCAGTGATAAAGACTAACAAAACAGCACACAGGAGTCGCCTCACTGATGAGCACCTGCAATCCATCCTGAGAATCTCCACAACACAGAACCTCACACCAAAGAGAAACGAACTTGTGGCCAAAAAAAGATGCCTGGCGTCCAGCTCTAAAATGACATATGAGCAAAGACAACTGAATGATTTGATTTGTTATTGCACGTAAGAGCGGAGTCAACTGCTTTAACAAACAGCGTATTGCACTGATACGAAATAGCTGTGTGTGTATATATGTAGATATGTATGTATATGTATGTATATGTGTGTATATATGTGTGTGTATATATGTAGATATATATGTATGTATATATGTGTATATGTATAGATATGTATATATATATATATGTTTATGTGTGTGTGTGTGTAAATATATATATATATATGACAACAACACTCATCACTCACAACAGTGACAAAACAATTACATTGACAATCAGGTTATGTTATTTTCAAAATGTTTCCTTTTCTTTTCATTGCTTCTTTAACACACTACTTCTCACAAGCTGGTATTTTGCTAGTATTTATATATATATATATATATATATATATATATATATATATAGACTCAAACCCATTATGACAGCAGCAATCCAAGCTGTGAGAAAACAGTAAAAAGAAGGCGTGTCAGACGTCGTGGTACATTTTCTGATGCAGCTAGACGAAAACAACGTTGTGATGCTGCCGCCAAATACACAAAACAATTACTTTCACAATCATGCTGCGCTATTTTTAAAATGTTTCCTTTTCTTTTTCATAACTTATTTAACACATTACTTCTCCGCTGCGAAGTGCGGGTATTCTGCTAGTGGATGAATAAATTAAGATTTTGTACAAATAATGTTTTTCATTTTTCTTCCTTGATGGTTTCTGCTACCCCCAGCAACAGTTCCTCCCACCCCAAAGAGTGTATGTATGTATGTATATACTCAGCAAAAAAAGAAACGTCCTCTGACTTTCAACTGTTTTTACTTTCAGTAAACTTAATGTGTAAATATTATATTATGTGGCCACCAGCTGCTTGAAGTACTGCAGTGCATCTCCTCCTCATGGACTGGACCAGATTTGTCATTTCTTGCTGTGAGATGTTACCCCACTCTTCCACCAAGGCACCTGCAAGTTCCTGGACATTTCTGGGGGGAATGGCCCTAGCCCTCACCCTGCGATCCAACAGGTCCCAGACGTGCTCAATTCCTTCGACGATAAACACAAATCCGTCCATCACCCCTGGTGAGACAAAACCATGACTCATCAGTGAAGAGCACTTTTTGCCACTCCTGTCTGGTCCAGTCAAGGTGGGTTTGTGCCCATAGGCGGCGTTGTTGCTGGTGATGTCTGGTAAGGACCTGCCTTACAACAGGCCTACAAGCCCTCAGTCCAGCCTCCCTCAGCCTATTGCGGACAGTCTGAGCACTGATGGAGGGATTGTGTGTTCCTGGTGTGACTCGGGCAGTTGTTGTGGCCATCCTGTACCTGTCACGCAGGTGTGATATTCGGATGTACCGATCCTGTGCAGGTGTTGTTACATGTGGTCTTCCACTGCGAGGATGATCAGCTGTCCTTCCTGTCTCCCTGTAGCCTGTCTTAGGCGCCTCACAGTGCGGACATGGCAATTTATTGCCTTAGCCACATCAGCAGTCCTCATGCCTCCCTGCAGCATGCCTAATGCACGTTCACGCAGATGAGCAGGGACCCTGGGCATCTTTCTTTGGGTGTTTTTCACAGTCGGTAGACAAGTCTCTTTAGTGTCCTGCGTTTTTAGAATTGTGACCTTAAATGCCTACTTTCTGTAAGCTGTTAAGGTCTTAACGACCATTCCACAGGTGCATGTTAATAATTGATTATGTTTAATTGAACATGCATGGAAAACATTGTTTAAACTCTTTACAATGAAGATCTGTAAAGTTATTTGGATTTTTAAAACATTATTGTTGAAATACACAGTCCTGAAAAGGGACGTTTCTTTTTTTGCTGAGTATATATATATATATATATACTAGCAAAATACCAAGCTAAGAGGAGAAGTAGTGTGTTAAAGAAGCAATGAAAAGAAAAGGAAACATTTTAAAAATAACGTAACATGATTGTCAATGTAATTGTTTTGTCACTGTTGTGAGTGATGAGTGTTGTTGTCATATATATATATATATATCCGTGTGTATATATGTGTGTGTATGTATGTATGTGTATGTATGTGTATATATGTAGATATGTATATATATATGTATATATATATGTGGATGTGTATATATATATATATATATATATATATATATATATATATATATATATATGTATGTATATATGTGTGTGTGTATATATATATGTGTATATTACTATATATATATATCTATATATATATACAGTATATATATATATATATATATATATGACAGAAACACTCATCACTCACAACAGTGACATAACAATTACATTGACAATCATGTTACGCTATTTTCAAAATGTTTCCTTTTCTTTTCATTACTTTTTAACACACTATCTCCAAGGTTTAGGTATTTTGCTAGTAAAGGATAAAAATGTTGTCCTTTAGTATTTACTGCTAATTGGAATGAATGCGATAATTTGAATGGTTTAGAAAGCATTTTTTATTTTGTCGTTAAAATTACATCAATTTATTTTCTGAGTTGTGTTATTGATCTTGTGACAGAATATGAAAAAATAAGTTTCTTACTTGTATAATTGCTCGTTAATGTGGTCAGTTATATGTACAGTAATGATTTTATAGTTGCACAACTGAAATGAGAAAAGAAAAATTGATATACTGTAGTTTCCTTTAGCACAAAGAGATGTGAGACAAAAAAACAGATTTTTTAGTACATAAATGAAACATACTGTACATGCAGGTAGGAATAAAATATGGAAGATTGCTACAAACACTGCATCATTAACATAAATATTTTTACGCCTGAGCATGTATCATGCACAGTTTTGTTTTGTGAACCTGTGGGCTACTTGACCTTCTCAAAGCAAGGCTTACTGAATGATAATCACTTACTTTCTAATTTTTCACTGTTTAGTTTATGTTTGCCGATGTACAAAATGTGAATGCTCCCTTTTTTGCCCTCTCTAATTCTGAATTGGATTAAGTAAGTTTGAGAATGACCAGCTGTTACACTGATAGTCAGTTTTTGACATATTTCTATTTTGAAAATTTAAACCTTACATAATTAATGTGTTTTTTTCTTTTTGTACAGTTGATTTCACCATTTTTTTCCACATTTTCTGGACTTTGACCACCAGAGTACACCTGTGTATTTCCATAGACCAGAAAAATGAACATCATTTTAATACTTTTGTGGAGTACAGTTTTTTGTGATGCAGACAGGCTCAATCTCAAAGGAAAACAGCAATTTCCGATAAATTTGTTTTGGAATTCCCAGAACTCTGTTGTTGAAAATACGCTGTTACCAAATGAAATTCTGGATCTGTCCCTCCAAAATATAAGTGGCTTTAACAGTGCATATTTGGCTGAAATGACAGATTTAAAGCTCATCAATGTGTCATTTAATAATATAGAAGAACTTGAAGATGACCTTTTTAAATCCACTCAGAAACTCAAGTATCTTGATTTATCACACAATGAGTTGCATAATATATCCTGTGAATTTTTAGTCTGTCTTCCTGAACTTGAATATTTGGATATTTCTTCAAACAAGTTTATGGCATTAAATTTAGGAAGTGCTTTTAAGTCAGTGGTGAATCTTAAATTTCTAAGGGTTAGTGCTGAAAAACTTCAAAGAAATGACCTTAAGAATATTGCAGGTATTAGGCTAAATATTTTTTTTATTGAAATAAGGAAACCCTGGAATTATGAAAAAAATAGTTTAGATTGGATAAACACAAACACAGTTGTTATTGTATTCCCTAATGATAATGTGGATAAAGTGGGTGCTTTTCTTTCAGATGTACTGGAAATTTCAACAAACATAGAGATTATTGGCAGTGCATATGTGAAAAAATACTGTTCCGATTTCTCATATGCTTCTTCTAGTTTTGTAAGTTTTAATTTGACTAATATGTATTTAACAAATTTCCAAATCTCTTTCGATTGTTTTTTCAAAGCTGTTAATCTGTTTTCCAAATTACAAGGACGAAAGCTTCATGTATATAATTTAACTGTGACTGTTACAAATAATGAATGGAATATTCCAGAAATGTTTCTTCCATTTGAAACATTATCAGTACAAGTTGCAAAAGTTAATGGGGGGGCATATTCTAATTCAAATGTATATAATGTTATAATTAACATGAAGATTAAAAATCTTAAAATTTCTGAAACTCCATTGTTCCATATAACTTGCCCAACTGACAGCATACACGAGGTGTTAGATTTCTCAGACAATTTTTTTTCAGATGAGATATTTTCCTCTCCTGGAGTCTCTGCCTGTAAAACATTTTGTTTATTACACACATTAATTTTAAAAGGGAATAAGCTAATGCATCTTGACAAGCTGAGTGTAAGAACCCAGCATATGAAGGCATTAACAGAATTAGATGCCAGTTTTAACATGCTTACAAGTGAATCTAGAAACTGCTATTGGCCACTAAGTTTAAGTAAGTTAAATTTATCTTTTAATTCTCTTGACAGTTACGTTTTTCACTGTATACCCATTATGGTACAAATTTTGGACCTACAGTACAACCAAATAACCAGCATACCACAAGATTTGGTCCCTCTGAATGCTTTAAAAGAGATTAACCTGTCATCAAACAGACTGTTTAATATCCCTGATTGTAAAAATTTTCATTTTGTGGAATTACTCTTTTTGAGCAGCAATGTCATAAAGACTCCATCAGCAGATTTTCTTGATAGCTGCCAGATTCTGAAACAACTGGATATTAGCAGAAACCCCTATATATGTGATTGCAGTTTAAGCTTTCTTCAAAATAGGGACAAATCCAAACTTACATTGCTTGGGTGGCCTAAATTATACAGCTGCAGTGAACCAGAAGCATTGAATGGAACGTTGTTGGAAGAGTTTCACATGTTTGAAATATCATGCAATCTAGCTCTTCTGCTTACAGCCATTCTCATTCCATTAATAGTGATTGTTATTTCAATAGCAGTGCTGTGTAAGCATTTTGACGCCTCTTGGTATCTACGAATGATGTGGCAGTGGACACAAACAAAGCAGAGAGCAAAGACAAAACAGATATTAGAAACCCGACGAGATCTGGCATACAATGCTTTTGTCTCCTATAGTCAAGATGACTCCATTTGGGTCAAGGAGTATCTTCTTCCAAACCTGGAAGAGATGGGCACATTAAAGATATGTTACCATGAAAGGAACTTTATAGCTGGAAAAAGTATAATTGAAAACATCATTACATGCATTGAGAAGAGCTACAAATCCATCTTTGTTTTATCTACCAATTTCATCAGTAGTGAGTGGTGCCATTATGAACTGTACTTTGCTCAGCATCAGCTGCTATCAGAAAATACTGAAAATTTGATTCTGATTTTGTTGGAGCCCATTCCTCATTACCTGATTCCATCAAAATATTATAAACTCAAAGATCTGATGTCAAGAAAGACCTATATGGAGTGGCCCCAAGATAAAAACAAGCATAAGTTGTTCTGGGCTAACCTACGATCTGCCATACATATCAATCTGTCAGAACTTGCAGCAAGATGAACTGAAAACAATGCAAGCCCCTAAAGTGTTAAATGTTATTTGTGGTAACGCCACTTAAAAAACAAAAACAAAGAACAAGTGGAATAATTATGATCCTTTTTGGGATGGAGTATTCCTTTAACATATATTATTTTTTTACTTACCTAGGATTGCTTGTTAATAATGACAAAGAAATATTTTAATGTTATGTTTTTATGGTGAATGGAGATCAGAAACTCCCAGATAGAGTTGTTGTCAATTGGGAGCAATGATGAACAAAAGTAAACAATATGAAAAAAAGTAAATTATTTAAATATGTAAAGAAAACTTTCTGTAGAATTGGATCAAAATATTCAGAATTTTCAATACCAAGAATATGAGTTTACAGTGATATAATTTTAAAATAGAACTTAAACAGAGTGAGCTCACTAAGCCATTTGTTTCCTTGTCTCCCCTTTCATACTCAAAAAGTTTTTAAATATGTTAAAAAGGACCAATAATGCATATTGTCTGTACCAACACAAAGGTATAAATATTAGTGATCTTGTGCCCAGTTTAATGATGAGTTGTAACGGCCGACCCCTTATTCCCAGCCGGCAGCTACACCTCCAAGACCTGTGGCCTGGATAATTAACTGAGAAACCTTTTCCTGTCAAGCCGTACTCCTACACAGATTAACTTTCCCCACAATCGACGGTTTGAAAAGCAAAGACAATAAGCAGAATGTAAAAGGAAACAAGAATAAATGTATTAAATGGGGCAAGACACGCCACAAGACAAATGTACACTCAAATATTCCTCCACCCCAACAATCCCACAGCAAACCCGACAATATATATATATATAAATCCCCTCCCTTGTCCACGTTACATATGACACACACCACACAAACGACAAATGGCTGGCAAACGGAATGATCATGAACTTGAGTCCGGTACGTGAAATAAATGTCCTGAATACGGGTACTGATTAATGACGATAGTAATGTTCGTATTTCCCGGCGTTTGGAATAACCTCACCGTGATTCCTCGGCGCGGCGAATGATGATTCACCCGGGTCTTCAGCGTAAGCAGGTTGAAAGGCAGTCCGGATGAATGAAATACAAACTGGATGATAGCGCAATGGAATGAAACGGCAGGCAGGTTTTAATCGTGAATGCGTTATTGGTTGTTCTCCTTCTCTCTCCTCGTGCTGGTCTCCTCTTTCGTCTCCTCCTCTTCTCCTTAAATAATCCGTGACGGCAGTAATTGATTAATTGATATACAGGTGTTTTCCAGGTAAGTGATTGTGAACTCCTCCCATCATCCGTCCTCCTTTACGGGACAACATTAACTGATACACACAACGCAGTCAATGGGACAATGAAAACGAGACACACACAGCACTGACATTTAAACACTATGTGGCACCGCTACATTCCCCCAACCTTGGACAAGGGAGGGCCGAAGTACGGCTTGAGGTTGGCCACATGGATGGTGTCTAACTTGGAGGCAGCGCCGATACCCCTTTGGATCTGGAAATTGACTGGACCTGTTTGTTGAATGATTTTAGCTGGACCTAACCATTTAGGCGCTAGCTTGGCGGAGAATTTTCTGCTGGCATCTGAGAGATGGTGAGCTCTAATCCAGACCAAATCACCCGGCTGGAAGTGCGCTTCCTCCGCTGGCATTATACAGTTTGGCGTGTCTGGATGTCGAACTCACCAACCTCCCTTGGATTCTCCGCCGTAAACCCTCTACCTTAACCAAATTATTGTAACTGGTGGATTCTGGACTAGGGGTGCTGGGAAGGAGTCGGTCAAGTGGTGCCCTCTCTGAGGAATCTTTATTTAATTCGATCACTGTCTGCCTTTAAATTTTCCCCAAAAATATCATGTCTTTAGGGCGTGCCGAGCAGGACGACACCATTGCTTCGCCGGTGTGATGATGGAGTAGCCGGGCGCGCACGCCACGGTCAGAGCGTGTTCAGCGGTGCGAGAGGTGGTGGATTCTTTGCAGTCGCTGTACCTCAAGATCACCGTGGACCTGAAGAGGAAGGCCTGGAGGACGCCTCGCCTCTGTGGGAGGATCTGGCGCAACAAATAACCCGGCTGGAGGAGAAGATCCGCGAGGTTGCCGAAAGTACGCTGGAGCGCGAAGCAGCCTTGCGGGCTCGCATCAGCAGCTCCCAGGAGGAAATGAAAGAATACATCAACGAGCAAGTTCAACTCCTGGGGCGGGAAATCGTGTTGTGCCTCCAGAGGCGGGATCGACGCTGGCAAGATTCTCTTCAGGGGGAAGTCCAAAGGTGTCTCCAGAAGATAAGACCGGCGCCCCGTCAATCAACGCCGACGTATCTCGAGGGGAGCGCATGCCTCAATCGGCCATTTGTTCCTGGGTGCGCCTGTCTTTTCCCAAGTTAGGGGCTCCCTATAATGTCGATGATGTCCTGAACTTTGTGGAGGACGGGGAGGCGTACCTGGCCGTTAACCCTCTAACCCCGGAAGAGCTAATTGGGGTGATAGGGACATCCCTCTCGGGACCGGTGCGGAGCTGGTGGCTGACGGCCAAGAAGACCATTTTCGACTGGGGATCCTTTCGCCGATCTTTCCTCGCGGCTTTTCTTCCGAAGACTACGAGACCGAACTGGAGGACAAGCTGCGGTCCATGGTGCAACTACCTTCACAAACCATCCGGGACTTCGCCTATGAATACCGGGCTTTGTGTTTGAAGTGGCGGCCGGCTATGGCTGAAGAAGAGGTGGTCCGCCGCGTCCTTAATGCCTGTAACCCGCGGTTAGCTGGGAGTCTCAGGGGGGTGGTGGGATCGGTGGAGGACTTGGTGAGGGTAGGCTCCCAAGTGGAACGGGACTGGGGAAACTCAAGACGCACTGGCACAAAGTTCAGGCCAGTACACGAAACCCAGCCCCTAAAACCACAACGAGCCAAACCTTGCCGGTCGGAAGCCGATCTCGCCATTATGCAAGCGAGCACGCCCCTTCTGATCGTCCCAGTGATGCTGCGGGGTGGCAGATGGATGCGGTGGTGGATACCGAGCCACCATACTTTAATCCGCTCAAGCCAGTGGGAGAAGATTAGCCGACCGACAGACAAATTAACATCTGCCCCGTCCGTCCGATTTGTATTGGCGGATGGGAGTGAACACAAGGCCCTGGGCAGAGTCCCCTTGAGGTACAGTGTACTCGCCACCACCTGGGATATGAATACGTATGTCCTGGAGGACCAGCACCTGTCAGTTCCGTTACTCCTTGGGCTGGATTCTCTAGCCACCATGAGGATGACCATCCATCTCAGTCCCAGGGGGTATACGGTACCGGGGAAGGGATATGCAATTCATTTACAAATCCAAAGAAGATCTGGGCTCGGAATTTATCGGGTTTTACGCAGCAGAGAGGAGCGGCGCAAGCACCTCGGCGGCAGCCCCAGTGGAGGGACAACCTGAAGAGGTGAGGCCGGTGCTGAAGAAGTGGGCCGAGGTGTGGACGGAGAAGTTAGGAGTTGCCCGTGGGGTGACCCACATGGTCCACACCTTGGACGAAGTCCCTATAAGGCACCGAGCTTACCGGGTTTCTCCACTGAAGAGGGGCGTCATTAAAGAACACCTCGATCGGATGCTCGCCGAGGGAATAATAGAACCATCTTCCTCCTCCTGGGCGTCCCCTGTGGTCCTCGTGAAGAAGTCGGATAATTCCTATCGCTTCTGTGTGGACTACAGGGGGGTTAACGAGAAGACGAGCCTGGACGCATATCCCATGCCCCTGGTTCATGAAATCCTGGAGTCACTGCATGGAGCTGCAGTATTTAGCACCTTAGATCTCCGCAGTTGCTATTGGCAGGTGCCGATGGACGAGGGGAGTAAAAAGAAGACGGCAGTCATCACCCCTGAAGGCCTGTTCCAGTTCAATGTCATGCCTTTTGGGCTTAAAATGCTGGGGCCACTTTCCAGCGCTCATGGAGCAGGTTCTGAGGGGTTGATAGGCAAGATCTGCTTCGTGTACATCGATGACGCCATTGTTTACTCCCTTCTATAAATCAACATCTCCGGGATTTAGACACCATCTTCCAGCGGTTTCATCAAGCGCACCTTACGCTGAACACGAAGAAGTGTACCTTCATTCAACCCCACATACGCTTCCTCGGGCACATTCTTTCATCGGAGGGGTCGCTGTAGACCCCGAAAAGACCTTGGCCATCCGGGAGTACCCCACGCCCACAGATTTGAAGTGGTACCATAAGTTTATTCCCCGGATGGCAGATATAGCGGCTCCCTTGAACCAGCTTAGGAAAAAAGATGTCCCGTGGGAGTGGACGACAGAATGCCAGGACGCGGTCGAGCGACTAAAGAGCCACCTACAAGAGCCACCCGTTCTGGCCCAACCGGATCCACAGCTCACCTTCCAGGTACAGACAGATGCCAGCAACCTGGGGCTCGGCGCCGTGCTCACTCAAAGAATTAACCAGGCTGAACATGTCATCGCGTACGCCTCACGAGTTTTGCGGCGCTGAGCTGAACTACTCGACAGCTGAGAAGGAGTGTTTGGGTGTCGTGTGGGCTGTGGAGAAATGGAGACATTATTTGGAGGGGGTTGAATTCGAAGTGTACACCGACCATCACGCTCTGACCTGGGTGTTCAATCACCCAAGACCTCCTCCCGTCTGACCAGGTGGGTCCTCCGCCTCCAGAATTTTACGTTCAGGGTGACTTACCGGAAGGGCTGTGGTAACATCATGCCGGATGCACTATCTAGGTATCGGAGCCGTCGGGATGGTGTGTTTGGCAGAGGCGAAAAGATGATCCTCCCTCTGCCAAGGAGCCTTGAAGACCTAGCCCAAGCACAAGCTACCAGTCCATTCTGCCAGAACATCAGGGAAGGGCTGGAGCAACAGCGAACTGACCGGGTACACTTTGTGGACCTCCAAGGGGTCTTGTACAGGACTATTCCATCCACCCTTGGGGTCTGCAACATCAACTGGTGGTCCCGGAAGAGCTCGTCCCCGACTTTCTGAAGCACTACCATGACAGTCCTTTAGGTGGTCACCTTGGAAGGACAAAACTTTATTAAAGATTCTGGGGTTGCGTGGTGGCCGCCTGTCCGAAAGACGTGTGCCACCACGCGTGAAGACGTGTGCCACCTGCCAACAACTAAAAAACCCACCTGGTAAACCGGCGGATTACTTCAATCGACGATCGCAGATGGACCAGGAGAGACTTTGGGAGTCGACCTAATGGGGCCATTTCCTATCACCAGCTCGAGGAAGACCGTCCTGATGATAGTAGTAGACTATTTTTCAAGTGGGTGGAGCTGTTTGCGTTAGCCGATGCAAGGGCTAACAAAATATGCTCCATCCTGAAGAATGAAATCTTCACCCGCTGGGGGGTGCCAAGAAACATCATCTCGGATCGGGGTCCGCAGTTCACAAGCTCCATATTGGATGAACTTTATGCAGCCTGGGGAGTGAAGAAAAACCTCACCACCGCCTACCATCCCCAGGCCAACATGACGGAGCGAGTGAACGGACCCTGAAGAACATGATCGCCTCCTATGTGGGTGAACGCCATCAGGACTGGGATAAATGGCTCCCCGAGCTCCGGTTTGCCCTGAACACCGCGGTGCATGAAGCCACAGGTGAGACGCCTGCTTTGGTTGCGCTGGGCAGACAGCTTAAGGGCCCACTCGACCGACTCCTTCCCAGCACCCCTAGTCCAGAATCCACCAGTTACAATAATTTGGTTAAGGTAGAGGGTTTACGGCGGAGAATCCAAGGGAGGTTGGTGAGTTCGACATCCAGACACGCCAAACTGTATAATGCCCGGCGGAGGGAAGCGCACTTCCAGCCGGGTGATTTGGTCTGGATTAGAGCTCACCATCTCTCAGATGCCAGCAGAAAATTCTCCGCCAAGCTAGCGCCTAAATGGTTAGGTCCAGCTAAAATCATTCAACAAACAGGTCCAGTCAATTTCCAGATCCAAAGGGGTATCGGCGCTGCCTCCAAGTTAGACACCATCCATGTGGCCAACCTCAAGCCGTACTTCGGCCCTCCCTTGTCCAAGGTTGGGGGGGGGGAATGTAGCGGTGCCACACACAGCACTGACATTTAAACACTATGTGGCACCGCTACAGAGTTCCAGGTTGGATTAATAAAGCATAGATAATGATGACACAACGGTTTTTTGTGCCTTGCTGGTCTTTACAATGATGAGATAATTCTAAATGTTTTGCTGTTTCATGATATGAAGACTAGAAGAAGAGGTTTGGAGATATGGGGAAGGGTCAGTATCACACATCTTCTCCATTAGGTCACTTTGGCTGATGGCAGAGGCAAGGGACAGTTTGATGACTTCGCAACTTTTGTCTTGTCCTCCTGCATGTTTTTTTTTTACTTCAGACCCCAGAAGAGACAAAGTATTAATACGTGTATAATAGCTCAGATACTTTAGTTCTAAAGTTGAACATTTTGATAGATGAAAGTAGTTTATTACAATTGATTTTTTAGTTAGCTTACCTTTGAGATATTGGTATAGTATGAAAATAAAGTTGGTAAAGAACAAAGACTGTTTGGGTCAGTTCGGGAATTGAAACAAATCAGCTCTGCACAAGTACAAGTCTTTCCATGTATAGTTTTATGAAATCAGTGTCTAATAAGTGATTTGATTTATTTACTAATAAGGATACATTGTTTAGCAGGAAAATTCTGAGTATAATGTGTTGGTGACTAAATATTTAAATTATTTATCACTGAACGTTAAAAATGTATTTACAGTTTTCTAAAAGTAAATACATATAAGTACAGTGTGAGTATGCTTAAATCTCAAGGTATATACAGTATTACTCTTTGTTAAGCAGGAACACCATATTACTTCCGTTATACAGTATTCTATGTATTTGTATGTAAAGGAACCTTTTAGTGGTAAGGTTTGTTCCCACAGTCCATGTATTGAGTTCATTGGAGACTTAGATAGGTTTATTGACAGTGTGTTCCACCCACAGAGCAAAGCCTTGGACTGTTTGTGACTCTGTACTAAAGGAATCTCTATACAAATAAATTTTAAGTTTTCTTATTGAAAATGTAATGCATACTGTATTATTAACATTGTTTAATAAACAAGACAATGTATTGAATATCTGTACTGTCTTCTAGTCAGTCTTCTTCCAAGTCTAAACCTTAGCAGTATTCATGTAAATATCTTTTGGGACTTGTTCCTAAACTTGCCTTTAAATATGGTTCTTTTTATTTCACCTTGATCTAATGGCCACATTTATATTAGAAGACGGTAGATACTCTTGTTTGGTCATCTTAGTTAAATACATATGTGAGGCTCACATGTTTTTTAAGTCATTTGAGACTTGGAAATGTCCATCTCCAGTATGGCCATCCCTTTGCAAGCATATTTGAGTAATTACATATCTTAATACAGTATATCAGAACTTTCTCTTTCATGACCTTTAGTTTAGAGTTGCAGAAGTCCTAGCCAGTTTTGTCAGCAGGGACAACAATTAGAAATGGGTAGGATATTGGTTATTTGCAGGGCATACCCAATATACAGACGTATGTTAGCCTTGTGAACTGACTAGCAGTATGACTTTTAATAGGGGCAGAGATAAGAAGCTTTTTTATATAATAAAAAAAAATTGGCATGTGCATAGTAAAATAATTTTCACGTATATAGAGCACACAACACAGTTATACACAAACCTTCCATCATGTACATCACTGGTAATAAAACAGTACCCCAAAAATAATTCACAAACACTTCAAAGCACAATCTAGGAATTAATCCCAGGTCTAATAACTGTATTACTCTGGTATGAAACTAAGTAATAAATGTAAGGCAAATAATTATATCACACAGCTTCTGTGACATAAGACCATATTATAATATTATACAACAAGAGCAAATGATGTCATGGTAGTATTATAACCATACTAAAGTAACTGTATGAATTATAACCATCTATTTGAGTAACAACTTTTGCATTTATCTTATTTTGGAATCCATTAATAAATTCAGAATTAACAACAAGCTTGCCCTTGGCTGTCATTAGATATATATAATCAATATGTTTGACCGGTTCCACACCTCCTCTGTCTCACATTTAATGATCATTGTATAGGTGTGCAGTCCTGCTGCCTTTTTAAGAACAACAGGCACAATTGAAGGTTTGATTCATCATTAAAATTAAAGAAAACTAAATTCAATTATCTGACTAGTGAAACTGGCAAACATCTAACAAAGAACAGGGGCCCAGCTTCTCCAAAATGGTAGATAAAAATAAGCTCTGCTCACTTCTCCAAAACATGAAGAAAAATGAAGTTAATTTTATGTATATGATAGGAAATGGGTCTAGTATAAATGTATTAATGGTGGACATACTCAGATTTCATATATGTATTGTTGAATTAAATATAACTTGATATTTTTTGTCTTTACCGCAAAAATTAAAAACACCCTTCATTATAACAATGAATAATGGTCCATTGCTAATCTAATGCCTATACTGGCAGTACTGGGAAAAACTCAGGAATTACCTCTGGATAGACTGTCATTCTATTACAGTTTGGACAATTCAATTAATTATAAAAACTATACACCATCAAAACATGGTCCTTTAAAAGCTTAAAACGTTTGTTTTTGACAAAAAATGTTTCAATCAAAAAGTAGTGATCCAGATTGCATGAAAACCAATGTACAAAATGGGTGTCACATGAGAAAGAAGTTATTCCAAAAGCAAACTTTAGTAACAATTTATTGTAACTGAATGGTAACTTCTACCTATTAAAATATAAAAGAAAACAGACATATAAAAAGCTACCTATTGTCAATATTTAATGTATCAAATGGTGCTTTGCTTTTATGCGACATCTAACTAAGTTTTATAAAACTTCTCCTTCAAGTTAGCAGTGGACCCTGACTTGTACTACACGGTTTTGATTCCAGAAATATTCTATTCATGCTCTATTAATAACACTTATTTCAAAGACATCACACCTGTGTTTGATCTGGCATTGTTATTTTGAAAAGTTGAAAAAGTTAGGCCCACCATGAAAATGAAAAATAATTATTAAGCTGCTTTTAACAAGAAGTAAAAGGTACTGGTTATCACTGGCAATGGTATCCCATAAGATCCATATTTTGTTCCACTGGTGTGTCATTTGAGAATGTTTTTGGTAGGAGTGGTAAGAGGCAGTATAAAAACAGACAAGGACATAGACAACCTGAAAATCTAATTCAGATTGCAAGTTAGAGGTCAGAAATCAGGTCAGAAGTATAAAAATGAACTTAACTAAAATGAAAATACAGAAATCTGACTCAAAGAATACACACCAGGCTAAAGCCCTAATGTCAACACACACTACTAACACCATGACAATCTTAGTTATACAGAATTTTGAACAACCAAGAAATTAATGGCACTAATGTTTATACAAAATGGTGATGCAACACATCACCACTTCTTGTTGCTCTGTGGTAGTAGTACTGCTAGCAATCATACACAACATTAGGAGAGATTACGTGTTTCTTTGATGAAAATGTTGCGCCATATTGCAAGCCTGATGTGAAACTTGTTCCTCCTTCAGACAACTGCAGTATATTTCTAAGTTTAAGGAAGACTTTTTTGGTTTATAATGAAAATGAAGATATTGCATCATGTGCAGTGGAGTACTCTGTCAGTGTTAATGTTTCCCAAGTTTGTATATAAACATTCTTCATGTACATTTTAATTAAAGGAAGGTGACACGGAGAAAGTTTTGGGGCTGCATGGAACATCACCTATAATGTCCAGTATGAAAAATGAAAAAAAAAGTGAACAAGTAGATTATAAGGATCATAGTTTCCTCTGCAGTCAAAACTTCATCAGATCACAGACTATGTGTCCTCTCCTGAACCTGGTCCTTAAATGAACGACTTTAAGGTGAGACTTTGGTTTAAATAGGAGATTGAGGCAGAAAAGGCAGGGCTAGCAGAAAAGGAAGCAGAAATTACATCAGTTGACTTCCAAGGGGTTTTTCACTCTAAAGCAAGGCTTCCCAAAGTGGTCGATATTGACCCCCTGGGGTCGATTTGAACTTTCTAGGGGTTGATAGTTTCAATAAAAAAATTTGGGGGTCGACGACAGCAAAAATAGACCCCCTTACTACTGCTATTTGTTTGTTACTTCAAAATATCTATGATTCCAATAAGTCCCTAATTGTGAAGCAAAATAAATCAAAAAAACACTTTTTTGATAAAAACACATTACATACCAAACTTGTGAACGAAAAGGTAAAATGTGTCATTAAAAGAGTCTCACGTAAGAATGCATGAAAATACATGTAGCACAAACATGTCTGTGCATTGTCTTAAGGAACTTATCAAAGCAAGTGTGGACATGAAAAAACGTTGCATGTGACTAGGGGGTCGATGGTTTTAAAAGTTTTTGGAAAAGGGGTCTGCGGCAAAAAAAAGTTTGGGAACTCCTGCTCTAAAGGAAACAGAAAGTGGGTTGGCAGTTGTCTTGCAGGAAACACCTTCCCCTCATTACTCTTACAAACACCTGTGAGACGAAGCTCACATATGTGAAGCCTATATATATTATTAGTATATATATATAATTATAATCTGCCACTCGTATATATACACTATATATATATATATATATAAAATTGTTACATAGTTTACTGTCAAATAATGCAAAGAGTACACGACACGTGTTTCGCCCTTATTTGGGCTCATCAGGCATACACACTCCACTGCACCCCTCGCGGGGATCGAACCTCAGACATCAGTGTCAGAGATAAAGCCCCTTTACGCTGCGCCACGGCGTGTGGTTCGTTTATTTGACAGCATGGAGACTGGAGTAATTACATTCATAACATTCGTAGCACAAGGGGTGCAATGGAGTGTGTACGCCTGATGAACCTAAATAAGGGCAAAACACGTGTCGTGTACTCTCTGCATTATTTGACAGTTAACTATGTAACATTCTATGATCTCCTTCTCGCAACTGAGAGGGCGTAGCGGATGTTTACCGACCGGTAGGTAACCACCCATACAATCAGATCGGGACTCAGACTACGAATGCTATGAATGTGTGCTTGGTGTGTGGGGGTGTGTGTGTGCCCTGCGGTGGGCTGGTGCCCTGCCTGGGATTTGTTCCTGCATTGAGCCCTGTGTTACCTAGGATTGGTCTCCAGCAGACCCCCCGTGACCCTGTAGATAGGATATAGTGGGTTGGATAATGGATGGATGGGTACATATATGTATATGAGGTCATCTCACAGTTTAAAAACATGAAACTAGACTTAAAAAGTGTGTGAGAAAGGCTAAGTTTATAAGATGCCTATTGTGGTTGGGAGTATTTACTTGTTAGCCTCTCAGTAAATCAAACTTTGGAAATTAATTTGAGATTTTAAACATTTAATGATGTAATTTTCATGGTTTATATACTATAGTCTTCCTGTTGTCTTAAAGAACATCTGTTTCAACCAGAAATTCAGAAATTCACCCTGAATTGTTTTTCAGTTCTCATGTAGACACGTTTGTGCTCAAACCAGAACAATTTAGTTCTTCAAATATGAACAGAAACTAGAAAATGCAAGGAAAAACCAACAGAGTGAATAAAAATACCACACATTTGACAGCACAGCTCAGAGTTAAATTATATGAGACAGGAGTGTTTTGCTATTGCACACAATTTACTCTTAGCAAAATGTAAAATAGTGATTTAGAGTCTTTTGCAGTTATAAGACCACTATGTCTTGATTTAAAAAATACAAATATATACTATATTAAATTGTTTGGTTTGTTCTGCATTGTTCTAACACATGTTGCAGTTAAAAGATATGTTTGGTGTTTTTCAAGTCAAAGTTATTTCATCACAACCATGGTATATATTCATTTGCCACATGAAAGTGCATTCTTCCTTGCTTCATTGCACACTGGATGCTGGCATGGAGTGCGGTGTGATGACACGGTTCAGCATGGTGGTGTGTGATTCTTACATTGTACCAGGGAGGTTGGACATAGACAGGATGATTAAGGAGTTTTCTGTTATTTGCTTTCGATCTGTTTTGGAACCGGTAGTGAAGTCAGAAAGCTGGTATTGATAATGACGTCAAAATTTTAGTACCTATCCAACACTACAAAACAGTTTGTTTCAACTCTATTTTTATATAGACAGAGTAATCAGCAAAAGTTGGGATACCTGTAGGAATTGTTTGCATCAGTTCTCAAGGCTTAATTACCTTTCATTGCTGCAGAAAAGCTGAAATTTGTTAACCTTTTACTTAATCCATGACAAAGGCCTTTTTGTAAAACTGAAAATTACAATATTTTTCAGTTTTTGGAAAACTAAACTTTTTTTTAACCTCTGACACTTTAGTGCACACCTTTTTACTATTTCAAATTATTCAATCGACCTGAACTGCTTAAATTTCAATAACACATGGATGTGTTCTAAAACATCTCATGTCTGTACCCTATAGTGAATTACCACCTAATCCAGAGCTTAGTCCATCCACTGTGACTTGATTGGCCTGTAGATCCTTACAGCCCAGTATCAGAGTAAGCTTATTAAGAAAATGGGTTGATGGAATTTTTTTTTTTTTTTGTATTTTGGACTTAATTAAGAAGTTTTGAATAATTTGTAAAGCAGCTGTTACTTTTCTCACTGCATATTCATACATGTTTGTAAGCAGTGGCATCCACACCTATAACTAAACTGCATACTTCTGAAGCTGAAAACCAAATTAATTGTATTAATTTTCTACACCTTTAATTTGCATCAGTAGTCCTAACTATAGTCATTACCCATTTCCTTTACAGCCCCAAACTCGACTCTAGTTTCTTTCATATCTGTTTTTTCTATAAGTACCTTAGCCTGTTAGCACACTGAGTCCTACAAACAAAGTTTTTCATGTTAATTTGGTTAAAACTGCTGGTTATCTGAATAAGTTAAAATATTGTAAAATGTAAAAGTAATGAGGTAATTTAATGTCTAAATGTAACTTTTAATTTTTAAGTTGAATATTTCACAGGCTTTCACTTAAATTTTGTTTTGTGTAAAATTACTAAGTACAGCTTCTCTTAACTAAGTAAATGGTCTGTGGCAAATAACAGCTTACCATTATTCCCAAACAATAAGTTGCATATAAAGGATGAAAATGTTGTCCTTTAGTATTTACTGCTAATTGGAATGAATGCGATAATTTGAATGGTTTAGAAAGCATTTTTTATTTTGTCGTTGAAATTACATCAATTTATTTTCTGAGTTGTGTTATTGATCTTGTGACAGAATATGAATAAATAAGTTTCTTACTTGTATAATTGCTCGTTAATGTGGTCAGTTATATGTAATGATTTTATAGTTGCACAACTGAAATGAGAAAAGAAAAATTGTGATATACTGTAGTTTCCTTTAGCACAAAGAGATGTGAGACAAAAAAACAGATTTTTTAGTACATAAATGAAACATACCGTACATGCAGGTAGGAATAAAATATGGAAGATTGCTACAAACACTGCATCATTAACATAAATATTTTTACGCCTGAGCATGTATCATGCACAGTTTTGTTTTGTGAACCTGTGGGCTACTTGACCTTCTCAAAGCAAGGCTTACTGAATGATAATCACTTACTTTCTAATTTTTCACTGTTTAGTTTATGTTTGCCGATGTACAAAATGTGAATGCTCCCTTTTTTGCCCTCTCTAATTCTGAATTGGATTAAGTAAGTTTGAGAATGACCAGCTGTTACACTGATAGTCAGTTTTTGACATATTTCTATTTTGAAAATTTAAACCTTACATAATTAATGTGTTTTTTTCTTTTTGTACAGTTGATTTCACCATTTTTTTCCACATTTTCTGGACTTTGACCACCAGAGTACACCTGTGTATTTCCATAGACCAGAAAAAATGAACATCATTTTAATACTTTTGTGGAGTACAGTTTTTTGTGATGCAGACAGGCTCAATCTCAAAGGAAAACAGCAATTTCCGATAAATTTGTTTTGGAATTCCCAGAACTCTGTTGTTGAAAATACACTGTTACCAAATGAAATTCTGGATCTGTCCCTCCAAAATATAAGTGACTTTAACAGTGCATATTTGGCTGAAATGACAGATTTAAAGCTCATCAATGTGTCATTTAATAATATAGAAGAACTTGAAGATGACCTTTTTAAATCCACTCAGAAACTCAAGTATCTTGATTTATCACACAATGAGTTGCATAATATATCCTGTGAATTTTTAGTCTGTCTTCCTGAACTTGAATATTTGGATATTTCTTCAAACAAGTTTATGGCATTAAATTTAGGAAGTGCTTTTAAGTCAGTGGTGAATCTTAAATTTCTAAGGGTTAGTGCTGAAAAACTTCAAAGAAATGACCTTAAGAATATTGCAGGTATTAGGCTAAATATTTTTTTTATTGAAATAAAGAAACCCTGGAATTATGAAAGAAATAGTTTAGATTGGATAAACACAAACACAGTTGTTATTGTATTCCCTAATGATAATGTGGATAAAGTGGGTGCTTTTCTTTCAGATGTACTGGAAATTTCAACAAACATAGAGATTATTGGCAGTGCATATGTGAAAAAATACTGTTCCGATATCTCATATGCTTCTTCTAGTTTTGTAAGTTTTAATTTGACTAATATGTATTTAACAAATTTCCAAATCTCTTTCGATTGTTTTTTCAAAGCTGTTAAGCTGTTTTCCAAATTACAAGGACGAAAGCTTCATGTATATAATTTAACTGTGACTGTTACAAATAATGAATGGAATATTAAAGACGTGTTTCTTCCATTTGAAGCATTATCAGTACAAGTTGTAAAAGCTAAAGAGATGGTATTTGATGCTTCAACAGTATATAATTTTTTAATTAACGTGAAAGTTAAAAATCTTAAAATTTCTGAAACTCCATTGTTCTATATAACTTGCCCAACTGACAGCATATACGAGGTGTTAGATTTCTCAGACAATTTTTTTTCAGATGAGATATTTTCCTCTCCTGGAGTCTCTGCCTGTAAAACATTTCGTTTATTACACACATTAATTTTAAAAGGGAATAAGCTAATGCATCTTGACAAGCTGAGTGTAAGAACCCAGCATATGAAGGCATTAACAGAATTAGATGCCAGTTTTAACATGCTTACAAGTGAATCTAGAAACTGCTATTGGCCACTAAGTTTAAGTAAGTTAAATTTATCTTTTAATTCTCTTGACAGTTACGTTTTTTACTGTATACCCATTATGGTACAAATTTTGGACCTACAGTACAACCAAATAACCAGCATACCACAAGATATGGTCCCTCTGAATGCTTTAAAAGAGATTAACCTGTCATCAAACAGACTGTTTAATATCCCTGATTGTAAAAATTTTCATTTTGTGGAATTACTCTTTTTGAGCAGCAATGTCATAAAGACTCCATCAGCAGATTTTCTTGATAGCTGCCAGATTCTGAAACAACTGGATATTAGCAGAAACCCCTTTATATGTGATTGCAGTTTAAGGCGCTTTCTCCAAAATAGGGACAAATCCAAACTTACATTGCTTGGGTGGCCTAAATTATACAGCTGCAGTGAACCAGAAGCATTGAATGGAACGTTGTTGGAAAAGTTTCACATGTTTGAAATATCATGCAATCTAGCTCTTCTGCTTATAGCCATTCTCATTCCATTAATAGTGATTGTTATTTCAATAGCAGTGCTGTGTAAGCATTTTGACGCCCCTTGGTATCTACGAATGATGTGGCAGTGGACACAAACAAAGCAGAGAGCAAAGACAAAACAGATATTAGAAACCCGACGAGATCTGGCATACAATGCTTTTGTCTCCTATAGTCAAGATGACTCTAGTTGGGTCAAGGAGTATCTTCTTCCAAACCTGGAAGAGATGGGCACATTAAAGATATGTTACCATGAAAGGAACTTTATAGCTGGAAAAAGTATAATTGAAAACATCATTACATGCATTGAGAAGAGCTACAAATCCATCTTTGTTTTATCTACCAATTTCATCAGTAGTGAGTGGTGCCATTATGAACTGTACTTTGCTCAGCATCAGCTGCTATCAGAAAATACTGAAAATTTGATTCTGATTTTGTTGGAGCCCATTCCTCATTACATGATTCCATCAAAATATTATAAACTCAAAGATCTGATGTCAAGAAAGACCTATATGGAGTGGCCTCAAGATAAAAACAAGCATAAGTTGTTCTGGGCTAACCTACGATCTGCCATACATATCAATCTGTCAGAACTTGCAGCAAGATGAACTGAAAACAATGCAAGCCCTTAAAGTGGTAAATGTTATTTGTGGTAACGCCACTTAAAAAACAAAAACAAAGAACAAGTGGAATAGTTATGATCCTTTTTGGGATGGAGTATTCCTTTAACATATATTATTTTTTTACTTACCTAGGATTGCTTGTTAATAATAACAAAAAAAATTATTAATGTTATGTTTTTATGGTGAATGGAGATAAGCAAATTCCATATAGAGTTGTTGTCGATGGGAACAATGATGAACAACAGTAAACAATATGAAGAAAATTAAGTTATTTAAATATGTAAAGAAAACTTTCTGTAGAATTGGTTCAAAATATTCGAGATTTTCAATACCAAGAATATGAGTTTACAGTAAATTGATTTTGAAATAAAACTTAAACAGAGTGAGCTCACTAAGCCATTTGTTTCCTTGTCTCCCCTTTTATACTCAAAAGTTTTTAAATATGTTAAAAAGGACCAATAATGCATATTGTCTGTACCAACACAAAGGTATAAATATTAGTGATCTTGTGCCCAGCTTAATGATGAGTTCCAGGTTGGATTAATAAAGCATAGATAATGATGACACAACGGTTTTTTGTGCCTTGCTGGTCTTTACAATGATGAGATAATTCCAGATGTTTTGCTGTTTCATGATATGAAGACTAGAAGAAGAGGTTTGGAGATACGGGGAAGGGTCAGTATCACACATCTTCTCCATTAGGTCACTTTGGCTGATGGCAGAGGCAAGGGACAGTTTGATGACTTCGCAACTTTTTTCTTGTCCTCCTGCATGTTTTTTTTTTACTTCAGACCCCAGAAGAGACAAAGTATTAATACGTGTATAATAGCTCAGATACTTTAGTTCTAAAGTTGGGACATTTTGATAGATGGAAATGGTTTATTACAATTGATTTTTTAGTTAGCTTACCTTTGAGATATTGGTATAATATGAAAATAAAGTTGGTAAAGAACAAAGACTGTTTGGGTCAGTTCGAGAATTGAAACAAATCAGCTCAGTCTTTCCATGTATAGTTTTGTGAAATCAGTGTCTAATAAGTGATTTGATTTATTGACTAATAAGGATACATTTTTTAGGAGGAAAATTCTGAGTGACTAAATATTTAAATTATTTTTCACTGAAAATTAAAAATGTATTTACAGTTTTCTAAAAGTAAATACATATAAGTACAGTGTGAGTATGCTTAAATCTCAAGGTATATACAGTATTAGTCTTTGTTAAGCAGGAACACCATATTACTTCCTTTATACAGAATTCTATGTATTTATATGTAAAGGAACCTTGTAGTGGTAAGGTTTGTTCCCACAATCCATGCAATTGAGTTCCTTGGAGACTTAGATAGGTTTAGTGACAGTGTGTTCCACCCACAGCAAAGCCTCGGACTGTTTGTGACTCTGTACTAAAGGAATCGCATTCAGAAAATGGCAAATAAATTGTACGTTTTCATGAAGAAAAATGTAATGCTTACTGTATTTTTAACATTGTTCAATAAACCATACAATGTATTGAATATCTGGACTCTGTAACTTGTCTTATAGAAGAGCAGTCCATATTCAGTGATTTTAGCTGTTAGTTTATGGCTTCTGAAATTGTATCTTCTAGTACTCAGTCTTTTTCTAAGTCTAAACTTTAGCAGTATTCATGTAAATATCTTTTGGGACTTGTTACTAAAATTGCCTTTACATATCGTTCTTTTTATTTCACCTTGATCTAATGGCCACATTTACATTAGAAGACGGTAGATACTCATGTATGTTCATCTTACTTAAATACATTTATGAGGCTCACATGTTTTTTAAGTCATTTGAGACTTGGAAATGTCCATCTCCAGTATGGCCATCCCTTTGCAATCATATTTGAGTAATTACATATCTTAATAAAGTATATCAGAACCTTCTCTTTCATCACCTTTAGTTTAGAGTTGCAGATGTCCTAGCCAGTTTTGTCAGCAGGGACAACAATTAGAAATGGGTAGGATATTGGTTATTTGCAGGGCATACCCAATATACAGACGTATGTTAGCCTTGTGAACTGACTAGCAGTATGACTTTGAATAGGGGCAGGGATAAGAAGCTTTTTTATATAATAAAAAAAAATTGGCATGTGCATGGTAAAATAATTTTCATGTATATAGAGCACACAACACAGCTACACACACACCTTCCTGATTTAGATTTTACCTAAATCTAAATCATGTACATCACTGGTAATAAAACAGTACCCAAAAAAATTCACAAACACTTTAAAGCACAATCTAGGAATTAATCCCAGGTCTAATAACTGTATTACTCTAGTATGAAACTAAGTAATAAATGTAAGGCAAATAATTATATCACACAGCTTCTGTGACATAAGACCATATTATAATATTATACAACAAGAGCAAATGATGTCATGGTAGTATTATAACCATACTAAAGTAACTCTGATTGTATGAATTATAACCATCTATTCGAGTAACTGAACTTTTGCATTTATCTTATTTTGTAATCCATTAATAAATTCAGAATTAACAACAAGCTTGCCCTTGGCTGTCATTAGATATATATAATCAATATGTTTGACCGGTTCCACACCTCCTCTGTCTCACAGTTAATGATCATTGTATAGGTGTGCAGTCCTGCTGCCTTTTTAAGAACAACAGGCACAATTGAAGGTTTGATTCATCATTCGTAAATTAAAGAAAACTAAATTCAATTATCTGACTAGTGAAACTGGCAAACATCTAACAAAGAACAGGGGCCCAGCTTCTCCAAAATGGTAGATAAAAATAAGCTCTGCTCACTTCTCCAAAACATGAAGAAAAATGAAGTTAATTTTGTGTATATGATAGGAAATGGGTCTAGTATAAATGTATTAATGGTGGACATACTCAGATTTCATATATGTATTGTTGAATTAAATATAACTTGATATTTTTTGTCTTTACCGCAAAAATTAAAAACACCCTTCATTATAACAATGAATAATGGTCCATTGCTAATCTAATGCCTATACTGGCAGTACTGGGAAAAACTCAGGAATTACCTCTGGGTAGGCTGTCATTCTATTACAGTTTGGACAATTCAATTAGTTATAAAAACTATACACCATCAAAACATGGTCCTTTAAAAGCTTAAAACGTTTGTTTTTGACAAAAAATGTTTCAATCAAAAAGTAGTGATCCAGATTGCATGAAAACCAATGTACAAAATGGGTGTCACATGAGAAAGAAGTTATTCCAAAAGCAAACTTTAGTAACAATTTATTGTAACTGAATGGTAACTTCTACCTATTAAAATATAAAAGAAAACAGACATATAAAAAGCTACATATTGTCAATATTTAATGTATCAAATGGTGTCACATGCCACATCTAACTAAGTTTTATAAAACTTCTCCTTCAAGTTAGCAGTGGACCCTGACTTGTACTACACGGTTTTGATTCCAGAAATATTCTATTCATGCTCTATTAATAACACTTATTTCAAAGACATCACACCTGTGTTTGATCAGGCATTGTTCTTTTGAAAAATTGCAAAAGTTAGGCCCACCATGAAAATGAAAAATAATTATTAAGCTGCTTTTAATAAGAAGTAAAAGGTACTGGTTATCACTGGCAATGGTATCCCATAAGATCCATATTCTGTCCCACTGGTGTGTCATTTGAGAATGTTTCTGGTAGGAGTGGTAAGAGGCAGTATAAAAACAGACAAGGACATAGACAACCTGAAAATCTAATTCAGATTGCAAGTTAGAGGTCAGAAATCAGGTCAGAAGTATAAAAATGAACTTAACTAAAATGAAAAGACAGAAATCTGACTCAAAGAATACACACCAGGCTAAAGCCCTAATGTCAACACACACTACTAACACCATGACGATCTTAGTTATACAGAATTTTGAACAACCAAGAAATTAATGGCACTAATGTTTATACAAAATGGTGATGCGACACATCACCACTTCTGGTTGCTCTGTGGTAGTAGCACTGCTAGCAATCATACACAACATAATTTAGTTCCAAAATGATGTATGGTGATGCCCATAAGAAAAATAAAATGGTGGCATGCCAAGATGTGTAAAATATGTAGGTCCTTGAATATTGTACTTAATTTGAAAACTAAGAAGAGAATCAGATTATTCACATAAGAAAATTTAATTCAGAGAGAACAAAAACATGAAAATATGTAAAATAAAACCAGAGAAAACCCAAAAAGTGTTCACAATCATTACAAGAATATTGTCTGGATTACACCATTGTCAACATGTAGGAAACTGATGGCCATTATACTAAAAGGAAAAGTGGAAGTCATCATTGACGACAATTTGACACCAGTCCAGGGCATTGTACACTTATATCCAATACAGTTCCAGAAACATTCAATAAAGGTGAGTGTTAAATGGCAAATATTGTAAATGACACGATCAATAAAGTTGTACTGATGGTCAGAGACTTTTCTTACTGTTCCAGTGAGGTCAACACATTTCTAGATGATCACAATAGGCATTGCAACACCTTGTTACATGATCTGTCAGTCCTGCTCTGGTGGTGTTCCAGTGGGCAGTCCTCCTGCAGCTTCATCCAACATTCTCATACATCTGGCCAGCACATGCTCTATATTAGAGTAGTAGAGCAGAGTGCTTACTCAACTAGTCAAGCCTTAACATACACACTATCTTTATTTGCAAGTTTGTTGCACTTCTCATCAGGGTGTTCTTCATTTGCCTTAACGTCACTATTAGTGTTAGTAGATCCACCCCTGCCTGATTACTGCCTTTTTTTAGGGTGAGTCCGATGTCTGACTTTATGATTGCATTCTTGAGAATAACAGGCCACCAAGCTAATAATCTTCGTTCTTGGTCTTTATGCAAATTATACCACTCCTTTTTTGTGTTCCACAAAAATCTGTCTGATTTCACAAATTGTCATTAGATTAAAATTAGTTGGAAAAAGTTATTTCACTTAAGTATTAAGATTTAAAATTATCCATTATAGATCAGGCTTTTCTGCACTTCGCAAAAATGCTGATTGGGGTACTTTTAAAGTTTTTGCCTTTAATGGTCTCAAATTTCCAGTGTTATAACAAAAATTAGTTTGTCAATCATTTATTAATTTATAAATCATATACCAGCTCAATTAAAGGATAAGTTCAATATATTTCAAGTTGAAGATATTTCTTCACAAACATTCCCTGTAAGTTTTTATACTTTTATTTTCTATTTGAGCCTCAGGCTACGTTTGGTTCAATGCAAAATGCCAAGGGCTGTCTATGTATTTTTAAAAATGTATAAAAAAAACATTTCATTTTAGAACACAATTTTTCGTGGCAAATGCATATATACCACATTTGTGAATAAAATAACTTTGATTTGAAAAATACCAAACTTATTCTTTGAACTCAAATTAATGAAACATTAAAAGACAGCAGCAACTTTTGTATTACAAAACTATGAAGTTATCACACCTTATAGGCCCAAAATAGGATCACAAAACAGTAATCACCTTCTCAGCTTCTAATTTATGATGTCTAAAGTAAGAATAGTTTATTACTATATATATATATATATATATATATATATATATATATATATATATATATATATATATATATATATATATATATATATTGTGATAAAGGCCCTATATAGCGCCCGACCCAGCACAGAATACGCAGAGGCACGTGTTCACACTCAAGGATCTTTTATTTTGTTTTTTCAGCCGTGTGACACGTCTTCCCCGTGCCACACAGCCCAAACACAGTCCCAAGCACAAAACCCAAACACAACCAAACACTTTCCTGCTCCACCACTCCTCCCAGGCAACCTCGTCCTCTTCCTCCCGATTCTGGCCTCGATTTCTGGGAGGCAGGCCCTTTTATACCCCACCCGGAAGTGATCCAGGTGCCTGACCAGCTGGTCTTAATTGCACCTCCGGGTGGGGCTGATAAACCGTCCAGTGTGGTGGCTGGTTCTCTGCAGTACCCCTAGCGGCCACCCCATCTCCCAACCGGGCTGCTGTGGTGGACTCCATGTCACATGGAGCCACGGGGGAGATTGAGGAGGAATCCACTGCCAGGGAGACTGCCCCAAGCCCGGGAAGCTATTGCAATGTCCATGATGGCTCCCCCAGGACGTATGCGGCAGAGGCTGTCCGTCACTATATATATATATATATATATATATATATATATATATATACAGTAATTCCTTCTCGATCACGGGGTTGCTCCAGAACCCCTGCGATAGAGAAAATCCGCGAAGTAGAAACCATATGTTTGTGTAGTTATTTTTATATATTTTAAGCCCTTATAAACTCTCCCACACTTTTAACATTATTAGAGCCCTCTAGACATGAAATAACACCCTTTAGTCAAAAGTTTGAACTGTCCTCCATGACAAGACAGAGATGACAGTTCTTTCTCACAATTAAAAGAATGCAAATAGATCTTCTTCTCTTCAGGAGCAGAGAATTTCAGAGGGAGAGAGAGAGAGAGCGCTCGCAAAGAAAAGCAAACAATCAAAAAATCAATACTTGCGATTTTAAGTTTGCGCGCATTTTAGAGGAGCGTTAGTATCTTCTAAGCAAACAGCCTCTGTGCAAACAGCCCCTCTGCTCACATCTCCTCCGTCAGGTGCAGAGAACGTCAGAGAGAGAGAGCGAGATTAAAGCAACAATCAAAAAATCAATATGTGTGCTTTTGTGCTTTTAAATATGCCGAGCACCGCAATAAAGCGGCATTTTTTTAGAGGAGCGTCAGTATCTTTTAAGCAAACAGCCTCTGTTGAAACAGCCCCTCCGTCAATCGCAGAGAATGTCAGAGAGGGTGAGAGAGAGACAGAGACAAGCAAACAATCAAGCTCCGCGCGGGATGCATATCTTATAGCATTGAGGAGTTTTAGTTAATATGTAATACATGCTCTGATTGGGTAGCTTCTAAGCCATCCGCCAATAGCGTCCCTTGTATGAAATCAACAGGGCAAACAAACTGAGGAAGCGTGTAGCATAAATTAAAAGACCCACTGTCTGCAGAAATCCGCGAACCAGCGAAAAATCTGTGATATATATTTAGATGTGCCTACATTTAAAATCCGCAATAGAGTGAAACCGCGAAAGTCAAAGCGCGATATAGCGAGGGATTACTGTGTATATATATATATATATATATATATATATATATATATATACTGTTTATACCTAGATGAAATTATAACTGCACATACTTGAAAATATTGTTTCTCTATTATAAAAGAAAATCTTAAGACAAGACTATTGCTAAGAGATTTTTTCAAGTTGGTAGAGGGGGTCCCACCCTCCTCTCAACCAGTTCCGGTTAACAGCCCACAGCCACAGTACTCTTACCACTCATTCGTGTGAATGCTTTTGTCAGACACAGTTCCTGTGCTCTCCGCACTTATACATTTTTACGTTTTCCTCACTTAAGTTCCCAATAAAAGAAGACTTATTGTGTCCAAATCTTATTCAAGAATTTTATCTTGAAGTGTTATCAACAGAAGTGGCACAGGCAATTCTAGCACTGAAATACGATGAAGTCAAATGAATTACCTTGAAAATTGTTGATCGGTTACACGGCAAATTGGTTAAATGCGTATCAGTAGACTATACTGAAGCAGTTGGTGGTGATGGTGCGGAAGATGAAAACATCAACTTACAATATTCCATAGAATATCTACAACCATTAACACCGTCCGGTCTTCCACCAGCCGAATTACTGTTGAAAGAAGGATGTATCGTAATGTTATTATGTAATTTATGTATGAGTGATGGGCTATGCAATTGGACAAGATTAATTGTACTGAAAATTGGTCGCATGATTCTAACATGTAAAATTTTAACAGGCAACAAGAAAGGTAATGTAGTACATATTCCACGGATAACATTAGACACCAAAGGAGATCATGATATGCCATTCATATTAAAACGTTTACAGTTTCCCGTTAGAATAGCTTTTGCTATGACAATTAACAAATCACAGCGACAAAAAATCGAAAAAGTCGATTTATTTATTAGAGAGAAAGAAACAATATTCACTCATGAGCAGTTATACGTTGCATTGTCACGATGTAAGTCCAAACACAGAATCAAAATTCAATGTGATATTGAAAGTTAATTCCAAATATTGTTTTTACTGAAGTTTTACAGTTAAAGTTTAAGTGTTAAAGTATTTGCGTGTTAATTTCAAATCCAAACAGAACAAAAACGTATAACGCAATGAATTCCTCTAACGCAACATGAAACATCATTTTCTTTCAATTTATTACGTTTTACTATTTTTTAGCATGACTAATTACTCGCTGTAATGTAAATGCATATGTAACAATTCCCATGAAAATAACAAGCTGTTAAATTGTACATCCACTTCCCCATACGCAAATGGCACAGCCGGGAATTGGCTAGTGCGTAGCGCCCATCCATTGTTCGGCGAGCGAAGCAAGCAGGGGGCAGAGCCCCCAAGTAATTCAAAAATCAATTAAAAAATGAACTTACAAACCCAAGACGAAATAGCATGCAATAGTCTAAAGCAAATCGGACGTGTACAAACTGGAAAGTTTAGTTTTTGGGGTTCACTTATAAAATCCAACCACCATTGCATCATCTTGTAGTTGCTCTCATTTATTTACCAATTTTTTAAGTTTATTATTGAGCAGAATTTGCTAGGCCTCCTCTCACTTTTGTTGTTTTGCTGAAATTCTTAGAAATCACTTCTTTGTTTATTACATTAATGTTTAATTAGTTTAAATATGTGTACATTTGAAATGTTTTTTCATTACTCTTGCTGTAGATATCTTAAATTTGATTAGACTAGATGATAATAATGGTTGATTACTATGAAAATCACTTATCGTTTCACACTAACTGGTTTGATTATTTGTTAAATTTTTGTGTAATAAAATGTGCTGTTATATTCAGAGTTTGATTAATGTGAGCAGTTATTCTAAAAAAGTATATAGATATAAGTTTGAAATGAAGAGATTGAAGTTAAATGAAGACACTGATATATTCTGGTATATGAGTTCCAAGTTAAATTAAGACAATACAAGTGGAAATAGAAGTATTTTCATTTTCAGTAGAAAAGGTACTACTGTCTTTAATAGTTTTTTAATTGTGTTATGCACAGTGGATAGTACTGATTTCTAATGGATGCATCATCTGGGGTTCAGTTCCTAGTTTATGCACATCCTTCCTGTGGCTTTGCAGGATTTTTTACAGGTATTAAAGTTTTCCTCTCACATTCCAAATTAGTAGATTAATTAGTGATTCTAAATTGGCCCTATGAGAATCAGGCTAGGACACCCTGAACAAGATAAGTTCCTACATTGCCCCGATGTTGTAGGTGGGTTTAAGTAATATATTCCTTGTGAGCCAAGGTACAGTATATTTTCCACTGCCATTTATCCTAGCCTCTATATTTTATTAAATCCTTAATTTTGTGCTATTTTTTCCTCAAATAAGATGACACTTTCAGACAATTATTGTCTGTTATTTGTTTTCATTTTTGTTAATAATGGGGTGTTCATATGATTTGCTTTGTTTTTCTCTTTTTTCAGAATAGGCATATAATCTGCAAAATGTATTCCCTGTAGTAAATTCTCTTTCATTTCTTATCCCACATATTTATTCTGATTGTAAATCACTGACTCATATTTTCGTATTTTATATTTGTATTTTTCTTAGGTTGCACAAGACGACAAGACTTCACCAAGAGCACAAACTGCCACTATAACACCATTATCAAAGAAAACCATTTGATTCTTTACTTGTGTTGGTAAGTTTGTTTTTTCCAGGTACACTGATGTTCAAAATCACACACAGACAAGATCATAAGACACATTCTCCAAATGCTCTGTCTGCAAGTCCTGTTGCATTGTGCAGGACTCTTCTCACCCCTCTCATGATTCTTCTTAATTTTGCCATGTGGAAAAACGTACTACAGTAAGAGTGCCAGATTTGTCTGTTTGTGCAATAGCTTTTTCTCACAGTCTGCTAGATTCCACAACATGATACAGACATCCAAAATCTTCCACTGTACCCTATCATCTTAGATAACAAACTCTCGAAACAGGTTATGCACAAGTCATTTTATCTATCATCTCAAAAGATTAGTCACTGCACTAATATGTGGAACATGCATTTAAATGGGTTTCTATTGTAATTTTAGCAGTTTAATTAGGTTAGCATATTATCTGTTTTAACAGTATATTGCATGGTTTTGTCTATTTGTGCATACATCTTCTCTTATTTACACTATGTGTATACTGTGAGCCCTGAGCTTTGACATTTCGTCTCTCTGTATACTGGAATATGGTTGAGATGACACTATAGTTTACTCTGACTTTGATAAGAATCAACACCCCTTGGCAACATATTCAGTTTCAGGAAAACGGTAATCATTTTTCACTGATTTCATACATATTGGGCATATGCTTGGCTTATCTGTCTTGGGAAGCGGCTTTCACTCAAAATCATAGTTTTCCATCTTAATCACAAAGCAAGGCATGCATACTTTAGGGTTTTTTTTTTATTTGAAGTGAATAAATTCATAAAATATTTATCCTGCTAAATGTGTCATGAGTGAAGATGACTAAAGGAATATTCCGATCTTAGTATTGTGATATTGTTTCAAAGACATTTTTGATACTACTTGCTGTTGTCTAGCATTGTTCATCATAGATGCCTTTTATATCAGAGTCTTTGTTATTTTCTTTTTACATGAAAACATGAGATTATGCATGTTTCTTAGCCATCACTACGAAGTAGATGGGGTAAGTACCATATGAAAAAAAACACTTTGAGTGGAGAATTCTTTTAACAGCAACTTAGAATTGGTAATTGCGACTAATGTATAGTCAGGAAAAGGATAGAATCCTAAAACCTACAACATTGGCAGAGACAATTCAGTCTTAATTGTATACAGTGCATCCGGAAAGTATTCATAGAGCATGTACATGTGATTTCTCAGTTTTTTTATTTTTAATAAATTTGCAAAAACCTCAAGTAAACGTTTTTCACATTGTCATTATGGGGTGTTGTGTGTAGAATTCTGTGGAAAAAAATGAATGTAATCCATTTTGGAATAGATGTAACATAACAAAATGTGGAAAAAGTGATGCGCTGTGAATACTTTCCGGATGCACTGTATAGTTATCATCTTAGAACTTAGCAACAAGAGAAATTTGACAAATTAGAGAAGGCCATTCATTCTGTTTTTTCATTTGGTAAGTTAATAGCTAATTTGTCCTAATATCTCATCTGGAGGTCTGCTGCTTATATTAATGATATAATTCTTTCGGCTACTACCCAAAGCTTGTGACCGTAGGTGAGAGAAGGAACGTAGATTGACCAGTAAATCGGGAGCTTCTCCTTACAGCTTAGCTGACTGGTACAATGTCTGCATAACTGCGTATGCTGTTGATTATCTGCCTGTCAATCTCCTTGACCCTTCATCCCTCACTTGTGAACAATTTCCTGAGATACATAAACTCATCTGGTTCAGGCAGCACCCTATCTTCAACTCAGAGAGGGCACTAAACCCTAAGAACCATGACCTCAGACTTGGAGATGCCATTCCTCATCCCGACTAATTTACACTCGGCTGCATACCACCCCAGTGCATGTCTAAGGTGACAGCTCAATGTAGCCAAAAGGACCACATCACTCTCAATAAGCAAAGACATGATCCTGAGGCCACCGATTTGGCCCCTCTACTCTCCTTGGCTCTGCCTAGATATTCTGCCCATAAAAATTATGAATAGAATCAGTGACAAAGAGCAGCCCTGGTAGAGTATCACACACACCAGGAAGTCTGATCAGCTGTCAGCATGTAATGGGACATCCACACAATTTTGAAAAGGTGTTTCAACCAAGAGAACCCAACAACATCCAAGAATTTCAGGTGAACATCATCCACCCCTGGAGCTTTGCCACCAAGTAGTTTTTTTAACTACCTTGGCGATCTTGGCCCAAGTGATGAGTGAGTACCCCTCCGAGTCCCTGGGCTCTGCTTCCTCAAAAGAAGACATGTCGGTGGGATTTATGAGGTCCTTTAGGTGTTCCTTCCACTGCCTGACCATGTCCCCAGGTGTGGTTAACAGCACTCCATTCCTACTAAAATCTGCATGGGCAGAACACAGCTTCTTTCTCCTAGGTCACCTGACATTTTGCCAAAATTGCTTTCAGGCTTCCACTGCCATCGCCACACTCCTCTTGGTCTGTTGACTGCCTCTTGAAGTCCACAAGCTAGCCAATCTCAAAGGGCCTCCTTATTCAGTCTTATGGCTCCCTTTACCACTGGAATCCACTACTGGGATCAGGGATTACCACTGCGACATGCACCAATGACCTTACGTCTGCAGTTCTTCAAAGCCATCTCAGCAATGGAGCCATGTAACATGGCCTACTTGGGTTCAATGTCCTCCACTTCCCTAGAGAAATTCATCCAGAAGTTTGAATTGAAGATCTCCTGGATAGGGACATCCGCCAAACATTGCAGAGCATCCTCACTGTATTTTCAGGCTTGCCATGTCTATCCGTTATCTTCCCCCGCCATCTAATCCAGTTTACAACCTGGTATTGATAATTTGACAGACTTGTTCTTCACCTGAGTGTCCAAGACATTTGGTTGCAGATCTGATAATATGATTGCAAAACTGATTATCAATATATGGCAGAAATGAGTTTCCTTCACACAGTGTCTGGGCTCAGCCTTAGAGATGGGTGAGAAGCGCAGACATTCAGGAGGAGCTCAAAATAGAGCTGCTGCTTCTCCGTAGTGTAAGGAGCCATGTTGAGGTGGTTCAGGCATCTTATTAGAATGCCTCTAGGATGACTCCCTGGGGAGGTGTTTGGACATGTCCAACTGAGAGAAGACCTCAGGCAGACCCAGAACATGCTGGAGAAATTATATCTCTTGGCTGGCCTGGGAACACCTTGGTATTCCCTAAAGGAATTGGAGTAGTTGGCAGGGAAAAGGGATGTCTGGGAATCATTGCTTTGACTGCTGGCCACACGATACGGATCTGGAGGGATTTTATCCAGATACTTGTAAAAAATGTCAAAGTTTCCACTTCAACTACATGACTCTTTAGTTTGTTCCAGATTTTCAGAAACCTATATGTAAAGTGCTTCCTTGACTCCATCTTGGATACACTTTTGCTTAATATCTACCACCCTCCTTGAGTCTGTGATTCACCATTTAGCTGAGAACATTCTTTAGGTTAACTTTATTGACACTTGTTAGAAATATTAAAGATGTTTTCTAGCTCTCACATAGCCTTCTCTGATAATACTAAAGAGATTTTATTCCTTTAGCCTGTCAGACTGGGACATGGCTTTTAGTCCAGGAAAGCATTTGTTTGCTGTAATCTATACAGTTTTTAAAGTCATGAAGTCTTCTCTGTAGCGTGGTTGACCAGAAGTGCATTCCGTATTTGAGATATGGTCTAAACATAATGTTTTTTTGACTTGTATTCAATCATTGATTCAAATAAAAATTTTAAGAGAAGATTAGTGTAAAGTAAAAAGTATTGTGATTAAACAAGAACTGCATAAGACTACAATGTCACCTTTTTCTTTTCTGTTCTTTTGTATTATCTATAGCTAAATCACTCAGGATCCTGTCTGTACTGAAATGGAAAACTGAAGAGATGTACACCTTAATAATATTTGCCTTTGAACAGCTGGTAATTTGTGCTTCTGGAGATATTTTAAAGGTAGATGGAGAAGCCAATTATTCATGGCAATCACTGAATTCTGTTCCAAAACTTTTCCAGCCAAAACTAAAAATAATTGATTTATCACACAACAATTTAAGTGAACTTACAAGTGACAGCTTTCCTCAAATGGATGATTTAAATATGCTCAAAATATCATTCAATAATATAAAATACGTTGACATTAACACTTTTAACTCCACCAAAAACCTGCAGTGTCTTGATCTGTCATATAATTTATTATATGATATTTCATTAACATTTTTGATGCATGTTTATAATCTTAAATACCTTAATATTTCACATAACAAATTTACAGTTTTGACTCTTAGTACTGTTTTTGTATCTTTGGTAAATCTTGAAAATATTCGTCTAAGTGCAGAAAAACTTCAAAATCATGACTTAAAGAGCATAAGCAGTGTCTGGTTAAAAAACATTTTTCGAGGATTAAATAAACTTAGTGAATATGAGTATGACAAGACAGATGAAGTGGAAATCATGTTAAAAAATAAACACAATATTAATATTACAAAAACGTCCAATATTGCTTTTGCTATATATCAGATCAGAAAGAATCATACATATTATAGCCTTTCTCTAATTCAAATGAATTTGACCTGGAATGACCTCCAGTATATCATTATGAGATCAGATATTAAATACCTAAATTTATTCAACTTGACTATAACTGGGAAAATTTTTAATTACTTGAATTTAAACCAGACACTTCCACTAAATGCATTTTCACTTGACAATGTAGCAATGGTAGATTACTTTTTTAGTCAGCCATTATTCTACAATTTTTTTCTTCATATTAAGGCAAAGCAACTGACACTTGCCAACGCTCCTCTTGTACACATGACATGCCCTAAGATTCCCAGTATGTTTCAATATTTAGACTTCTCCCACAATGCTTTCTCTGAACATGTGTTTTCTAGTCAAGGTAATAGTGATTGTAAAACATTTCCTGTTCTTGATACCCTTATCCTAAAGGGTAATAAACTGATGCAACTCCATCAGCTAAGCTTTTCCACTAAGTATATGAAATTGTTAAAACACCTTGATGCCAGTTCCAACATGCTTATGTATGAATATGAGAGATGTGAGTGGCCAGAAAGCTTAATTCATTTAAATTTATCTTCAAATAACCTTTTAAACCTGGTTTTTAAATGTTTGCCTATTAACATACAAATTTTGGACCTACAGTTCAACCAAATAACCAGCATACCAAAAGACATGGTATTTCTGAAAAATTTAAAAGAGATTAATCTCTCATCAAACAGAATATTTAATATCCCAGATTGTACACATTTTCAAAGTGTGGAATTTCTCTTTTTGAGTAGCAATGTCTTAAAGACGTCATCATTTAATTTTCTTAGCAGCTGCCAAATGCTAAAACAGTTGGATGTTAGCAGTAACCCCTTTTTGTGTGATTGTAATTTAAGACGGTTTTCCCAAATGGTGAGTAAATCCAGAATTACATTGCTTGGGTGGCCTGACTTGTACAGCTGCAGTGAACCAGAAGCATTGAATGGAACGTTGTTGGAAGAGTTTCACATGTTTGAAATATCATGCAATCTAGCTCTTCTGCTTACAGCCATTCTCATTCCATTAATAGTGATTGTTATTTCAATAGCAGTGCTGTGTAAGCATTTTGACGCCCCTTGGTATCTACGAATGATGTGGCAGTGGACACAAACAAAGCAGAGAGCAAAGACAAAACAGATATTAGAAACCCGACGAGATCTGGCTTACAATGCTTTTGTCTCCTATAGTCAAGATGACTCTAGTTGGGTCAAGGAGTATCTTCTTCCAAACCTGGAAGAGATGGGCAAATTAAAGATATGTTACCATGAAAGGAACTTTATAGCTGGAAAAAGTATAATTGAAAACATCATTACCTGCATCGAAAAGAGCTACAAATCCATCTTTGTTTTATCTACCAATTTCATCAGCAGTGAGTGGTGCCATTATGAACTGTACTTTGCTCAGCATGAGCTATTGTCAGAAAGCAGTGAAAATTTGATTCTGATTTTGTTGGAGCCCATTCATCAGCACATGATTCCATCAAAATATTATAAACTCAAAGATCTAATGTCAAGAAAGACCTATATGGAGTGGCCTCAAGATAAAAACAAGCATAAGTTATTCTGGGATATCCTGCGATCATCCATAGAGATCAATTTACCAGAAATTAAAGAAGTTCAATAAGACATAGAGCCAAACTAGATATGAATATGTGTATTTTTTTAAATGTTTAAATAGAATGTATTTGCTTTCTTGTACTATTTGTCTTCCATATTACTAAGATTATGCATTGTGCTTTATGCTGCAAATATAGTAAAACATACGTAAAAATAAAATGGTTAAAAAGTATTGCCGTTAAATAATCACTTTTATTTAGCTAAATGTAATTAGTTGACTAGATACCTGCAATATATTTCTCCTTTTTCCTTCCTATCAGCTTTATTCCATTTAGGAATTTCAATTTTGACATTCATACTGATCAGTTATGCTTTATCATGTTGTGGTCTGGAAGATTATTAAAAGGAACTTGGCCAATTAAATGCTGTGTCTACTGCCAGCTTTGTAAATGCGGATTGAAATCTATTGTATTAGGGTTTTCTAATGGGCATGTAATGTCAATATAATGTATGTCTATTGCATATTTTGTGCTGTGTCACTCAAATCTGATAGGTACATTTTGCATGTACAGTATGTTCTTAAAAAGTTATTACATTTGTGTTTTGCTACAGTTTCTGGGCAGATAACCTATTTTGCAATGTGCTTGGGTAGAAGAAAAGAATCATCTAAATTTGTGGTTAAGCAGCAAAAAGATTAATGTCCACTAGCAGCAAAGAATAAGGTATACTGGCAAATTGTATTTCTGTACATGAATCAACAACTCCAGAACTGTATTTTATAAAGGTAATGTCCTTTATACAAAGTATGTTACTAATCACTAAATTATAAATGCTGGTTTGCTGACCAGGTGTGCCAGTCTATGAGGAATGGGCTATAGAGTTATACAGTTTCACTTGGTAAGGCTGGACAGAACTGATCAACAAATGCATTTTTTATGAAATACCTGCTGTTACTGCATCTTAAAGGAGGAATGCAAGCTACTTCATGATAAGACATATCTAGACTTCAAGAGAAATAAGCATAAAAAACACCTTTATGAACTTCAATATGAAATAATAATGGAATTAGTTAGTGAAGTCAGAATCCAGTACTTTTAGGCTCAACTATATAGAATAGAGTTACAAGACAAACAAGTCCATTGCTTTAGCTGGTCACCTCTTCTACTGGTACTTAACTTCAGCTAAAGTGTAGGCCCTGTAAGGAGAGCTTATCTTCAGAATGCAGTTTCTGGGTCTCATCTGATAAGACTGTCCAATCACAGGCAAATGACATTCAGAGTACTGCTCTAATTATCCCAATTGGTCGGTGAGTAATCAATTTCTAATCTTGATGCACAAAACCTTACCACAATTATCTCCCATACTGTTGGGCTTCTGTGAACCTAAGAAAAAATGTTCAAACTGGCCATTCCTTTATAATCCATTCCATGCACAGATCTCTGCTTTCTGCCCAATCTCTCCTGTTCTTGATTTTTACTTAATAGCAGACCCCTGCTTCCCAGTGTGTTGCCATAACAAAGGATTAGTTGGTCACCTAGAGCAGAAGACCCTAAACAATATTTATTTATATACAGTGCTTTACAAGATGAAGAAACGTTTATAAAAAATAGAAATAACATTAGACAATACTAAATAACAAAGAATAAAGTAAGAGTCAATGTATGGGAGGACAGAAAAAATAAACCAAAAAAAATTCAGAGGGCTGTAGAAAAAAAAAAGCAAAATCTGCAGGGGTTCCAAGGCTACGAGACCGCCCAGCCGCCACTGGGCATTATACCTAATGGAGTGCGATATCAGAATGATAATACGTAAAAATGTGTTAAGTTAAAATGTGAAGAAGGGAGTGGACTGATCATGAACTACTTGGCAGATGAATTTTCGTGTTAGCGAAAGAGGACCACTATATACCCTTATTAACTGCATGAAACCTCAAAGATTAACTGTAGCCTAGCTTGAAATACAACAAAGAAGAAGAAAAAGCACCTGCACAATTAAACATATATGTGTACCTTAACACTGTTCAATGTGTGTCAGAGGAAGTTCTTCATGGATCCTGCAGAAATCAGGACAAAGCATCACCTCCATTCCCTCAGAAAGACAGCAAATAAAACCGTAAATTGGTTTTTAAATAATGCCAAGGCATTACTGGTGTTTATAATGGCAATTACTGCTTGAGCTAACTGATTTTTAATGTATTATTCACATATAGCTGCAAATCCCTAATATCAATTCCTTCAGTGTCCTAATGCTACATTCCCTTAGCTTATTTTTAATTAGTCATGCTTACTGTATATGCTAATTGGTTATTACAGAAACATTTCTAATTGCACTGACACCACTTAAGCCTGTTATTTTGTTCATTTAAGTTGCAAGGTACTGTGGTGTCTGAGTTGGAAAGTGGGTAAGGTTTCTTTAAGGGAATAGGAATTAGAGGGCAGAGGATGAGTGTAAGAGATTTGGAGAATAGTGGATTAAAGCAGTGAATGGAGTTTATGTTATGCACCTGTGTCCGAGTTATTTGTAATAAGATACAATAGGTATTCTCATTCCTAAAGTTCAGTTCTGGTTTCAAAAATGGCAAAAATGAAGCATCTTTCTCAAGAATCATGTCAATCTACTGTTTTTTTGAAGAATGAACCTTATTCCATGTGACAGATTGCTAAAAACTGAAGGTTTATACAAAGGTGTCTGTTACTGTCTTGAGGGAAGAAGGCAAACCGGATGTAATAAAAGCAGAAAAAGAATGGAAAGATCCAGAAGGGCAAATGCCTTATTGATCCTCAATTGACTTCTTTAAATACATGCCAAATACCAGTGGCAACAGAGAAAAGATGATTTTGGGAACAGGACGTTTTGTCCTACCTTGAGAATTTTTTAGATGAGAATTGGTCTTAATACTAGTTTTCAAAGTTGAAACAGCTGTATGTTTTCAGAATTTATCAATCATTCATTTAGGAAAAATTACATTGACATGAGGAGAACATGCCAGCTCCACACATTAAGTGCAGGGAATTAGACAGGAACTAAACAAGAACAGTTTATCAGTTCATTGCATGGCACACTCATACTTATTTGTATCATAACTAAAGGTTTTTATTTGGAATTAATGTCAGGGCAATTTTACCACCTTCTCATAGAAATGGAATTTAATAAAAATGTGAGGTTGTTCGTCGGGTGGTGAGTGTGGCAATGCGCTGCATCAGTGCATTCTCCCAACTTTCTCCACCTCCTCTGGATATATGACATACATTAAATTTCACCCTGATAATACAACAGTTGGCTACAAAGATGGCTGTAAAAATAGCAATGAATTAATGTAAATGGGTTTCATTGTGGTCTTTTAAGTACTTTTACTTGTGCAAAGAACAACAGGTATCAATACAGGAGGAATGGCACTTAAGTACTTAAGGTTTGTGCAATTGCTTAATAGAAACCAGTTAGTAAGCTGGTATTTCTTAAGTATTTCTTAGGTGTGGATACTCGTATGCATTTTTAAATGGACCTTTGCCAATTAACAGGTTGATTCCAACTGTTCAAGAATAAGGAAGCATTGCTCTTTTTTTATTTCCAGTTAACTATAGTCATATATTCTGCTGAAATTACCACACCTGCAATGAGATGGAAAAAAAGTATTTTCACTGTGATTTATTTTATGTTTAGCTTTCACTTTATAAAGCCACAGATGAGTCATTACTGAAATGTAACTTCTTCATATTTTAATGTTGTGCAAGATGTAAACAGAACTTGGAACGCAGCTGTCACACTAACAGATGTTTACTTATTTCTGCATTGCAAACATGAAATGAGATTCTTTATAGACACTGTCTTTTTTAGCTAGCTGTTTGAACCTGCATTGGACACACGGCTGTCAGAGGACACACTCACACATACATACCACCCACACTCAATTTAAAGTTCCCACTTAGCCTAAATTAGAAGTCTGAGATGTTGGTGGAAAAATATTGCAGACGTGAAGAGGACTGCAAACTCCGAATAGACAGTCACTAATGTAGTTTTTAGCAGGTGTGAAGTAGGTGTGCCAACAAATGAACAATTGAGCCACCATAATTATCCTTTCATCAGGTTAATAATTTGCTAAACTAATTCAGACCACATACTTAAACAATTTACTGTAATCATGAGCCAATTTTTCATTGTTGCCCTGTGAAAGATGAGAGTGCCGTAGTCACTTTTAGTTTATTCCTTCCTTGCACCCAGTGCTTCCAAGATATACTTCCACTTTTCCTGGATGCTATAATGGCTCTCAATAAAAATAGATACAGTAGTTGGATTGATGTTTAATTGTTGACGGTATAAAAGGTAGTGTTACTGATGTGCAGCCCCAGAATTGTGGGTTCTGTTCCCAGCCGGTCTGTGTACGTTTTCTCTTTATGTTCCAAATTGATCCCACCTTCAGGTTCAGTTAAGTGAAGGTAGTTAGGAGTCCCATGTTTTGAAGTTTTAACCCTGTCCAGGTTTGGTTCCCTTCTTGTATCCATCACTCTTGTGGTAGGTTCCTGTTGCTCCAGTCCTTATAATTGGACAAGCATATTCAACACATTATTGATATTGGATGTTCGACAATCTTTTGCTTTTTAGTTTTGAGGATTGATTTTGACCTATGATGTCCATCTATTGTGTGCCCAAATTATGTGTATGTTGTTCAGTGCAAATATGAATTTAATGTAATTATTTAATATTGGTTATGACTCTAATATATTTTCATCAACTAAAACCTTGACTTCTGTCTTTACATCAGTGCCCATTTTAGGCAAAATAGGCAGTTATGAAATTATCCTTTTATACTGAGAATGCATTAATGGCACATACAGTAAATACAGAAAGAATAACACACTAGCAAGACTTTGGCTGTCACTTGTGGTTGTGTGTTAAAAAAGGAACTTGATAAATATAGCAACTGGTTAAGCAACAGATGGTAATATCTGTCACTTTATGGTAATTGAAAAATGCTGAATTTGAATAACTTTTTATTTCTGTTAGACAAGTACTATAAGATACTTTAAAACTTGTTTAAAACAAATTTATATTATCCTACAGATGGCCATTCTGTGTTGTAAGTGAATAGGTAATTTCTAAGAACACAGTCTCACACTGGCTGTTGATTTCTTGACTTGAATTTAATTATTAGTCCTGCAAGGGTCCTTTAACAATTGCCAGTGTCTCTATGGCAGTGTATTCCTCCCATCGGGTATTCCAATATGAAAGAGCAGAGATTCTGTTAGATCACATGCCAAAACTTTGTTTTACTTCATAAAGGTTAGTGCACCATCCACTGGCCAGGCTGCAGAACGTCATGCCTTGTGTGCATTTAGAAAATGATGCTGTTATAAAATGTGTGCTACAGTAAAGTTAAAGGCATTGCTTGACAACTATAATGAAATTTGGTATAAATTGATTTTGGGTAAGACTATTCTTTTCCGACATAGCTGCATATTTTTAATTGCCATTTTACTTTCCATTATGTGTAACATAGGCTTTATATATATATATATATATATATATTGACAGGTGGATTCGGCCATTACCCAGCAGGGACACCTCCTGGATAGAAGGACCAGGGGAGAGAGCATCTGCAGGACACTACTTCCCCTGGGACACTAGAGGGCAGCCCGTCTAGGCACCTGTGGCACCACGGATTCCCACAGGGCATGCCAGGACTTGGAGTTTGGTACAGCTCTGTTGGGTTCTATAGGGGCCGCCAGGGAAAGCTGCAGACCCATTCAGTAGATTTTCACTACACCTAGGAGTGTTTCCAGGTAATTCTGATGAACCACCTGGATCACTCTTAGGTGCTTAATTAAAGGAGCCACCTCACTCCGGGAGCCAGAGTCGGGAGGAGGTGGACGAAGCTTGCTGGGAGAGGAGTGGAGGCAGCCGAGAAGGAGAGAAAGAAGAAGAAGAATGAAGGGACTGAGCATTGTGTTTTTTGTGCTTGTCAGTATTGAGGTGGGAGCGTGGGAAAAGTACAGCCCCATGAGAAATAAACGTGTGTTGCTTTTGGCTTGTGCCTCTGTACTTGTCTGTGTCCAACCTTGGGGGAGCTGTACGCCCTCGGTATTCCACAAGTGACATCCCAGATGGGATATTCTGGCCGTCGGTAGGCAGGAGACCCATGTATAAAAAATTTGGTGGCCAACCTGCCACAGCAGTGTATTGTATATATAGTGTATACGGTATATATACAGTATATACACACACAGAGGGAGCCAAAAAAATGTGTACACACTGCAACAAAAGAAAAACCTGTATTAAATTTGTGATTTTAAACTTATACAGATATTAAGGGACGAATTTAAGTCACATTTACAACAGGTGCTCAAAATGGTTACCAACTCTTGTCTCACGTGCACATTGTTTGGTAGACTTTTGTGGTGAATGTGTAAACTGTTCTAACACCACAGCCAAGGAAGCAGGACACCCGGGTCTTCCCTTGTGCATATTACACACGGTACAGTGGGTTTCAAACTTATCACGAATATGTGCAGTTGTCAGGCGTGCTGATGGCTCTGTTGCAAACTCACATCTCCATTGTCATTGTACTTCAACATTCTCAGATTTAAACCACAACTTGAAAATGGTCTTGCACTCCTCAAACGATAACCGTACCACTGCCATTTTGTTTGAGAATCCTGCCTGCTATGTGGTGATACTAGCATTCATACGAGTAATGATATCTTCTGAGACAGTGTCATACTACACATTGTTGCCATAATTCAATTAAACTTTGGAAAAGTCCAGAGATAACTACTGTTATAACTGTCTATGCATTTTGTTACCCCCTAATATATATATATTGTGATATGTGGGTCACAGACTTGCACAACATTGAAGGAGGAGATTCCAGGTTTTTGAGAAAATTAGCTTTATTGCTGTGAAGACAGGAAAATTCTCAAAGCATTTATTCAAAATGGGAACTGTCACTCACAGCACACAAGCAGTGAATCTGGTGGTTGTCCTGCATTAGCTCCCTTCTCAGATTAAAAGAACAGATAGCCTTTCTGTACAAGTGAGAACACAGAAAGTGAGCACACGCCAGGTCAGCAGCCGGTTTTAAATGTTTCCTGCATCAACCATTGGGCGACAGACATGTTACGCAGTGAGCCTATGAACTTGCAGTTGAACTGGCAGTGGACAACCAATTCCTGTCTTTTTTAAGAGTTTTAGCACACAGCACAGTAGATGGGTTCTCAAGTGCCTGTTGGGGGGGTATTGTGATATCACAGGTCAGCTTTGTTCATACTGCTGTGATAGGAGGGTTGTCGATCGCCCAATGGAGGGGGGGTGTGGGGTTCTCACTATATGTATGTACTAGCAAAATACCCACGCTTAGTAGTAGTAGTGTGTTAAAGAAGTTATGAAAAATAAAAAAAAACATTTTAAAAATAACATAACCTGATTGTCAATGTAATTGTTTTGTGACTGTTATGAGTGTTGCTGTCATCAAGGATTTCATTATCATTATTTCTTTCAATCAGGTTCGTATTTGGAGGATGTGTTGTGTTCAAGTTATATTCCATGTTTGTCAACCGTTCTAAAGATAACAGGTTTCATTAATCGAAGTGTTCACTACCAAAATCGGTACTCGTGAATCTAAGAAGTTTAACAGGCATTCTCGGTATTAAGTTGTGGATATGCCTGCGAATATTTAGCGGCAGTGTGTCTATGAACATAATTTAAACTTAAGCTTTACACCTTGCTTTCCTATTGATATGGGCATGACAAACCCCAGCGGCAGCCTGTCTATGAACTTAATTTAAACTTTAGGTTTACACCGTGCTTTGTTCTCACAGTAGCTGCACTTATGAATATGCTTGTATGCGTCACTCGCCTCATATTCTTTTTCTGCCTTCTCAATTGTGTAATGCGTTTTTTTGAACAGGTTTCATTCATCGAAGTGATCACTACCCAAATTGGTACTCGTGAATCTAACATGTTTAAGAGGCATTCTCGGTATTAAGTTGTGGATTTGCCTGCAAATATTTAGCGGCAGCGTGTCTATGAACGTAATTTAAACTTAAGCTTTACACCTTGTTCTCCTATTGATATGTGTACAAAGGCTTGTTCTGCGTCAGAGGGTTTCCGCAGTAGCTGCACTTATGAATATGCTAAGCACAGTCCTTCACCCACGAATATTTAGCGGCAACGTGTCTCCCTGACCATCTCATCTTCATTTATTCGTCTTAGGCATTACAAACGTGTCTATGAACCTAATTTAAAGTTAAGCTTTACACCCTGCTTTCCTATTCTTTTGCATAAGCACAGTCCTTCACCCGCGAATATTTACCTTATATGGGCAGGCACTCAATTACATGGGAGGCGTGATGATGCGGGACGCAACTCTGGCTCGCACGGCAACCAAGCTGCAGGCTATGGCCGTATATATGGACGAAATTAGGTTCCAGTTAAGACCGTTACGAGTAGAATTTCGAAATGAAACCTGCCCAACTTTTGTAAGTAAGCTGTAAGGAATGAGCCTGCCAAATTTCAGCCTTCCACCTACACGGAAGTTGGAGAATTAGTGATGAGTCAGTCAGTGAGTGAGTGAGTGAGTGAGTGAGTCAGTCAGTCAGTCAGTGAGGGCTTTGCCTTTTATTAGTATAGATATATAAATATGTATATATATATATATATATATATATATAAAAATAAATGTGTATGTAACTATATATACAGTGAATTCAGTATTTAGACCCATTCACTTTTACACATTTTGTTATGTTGCAGCCTTATGCTAAGTTCATTTAAATTAATTTTTCCCCACATCAAACAACCCTCAGTACCCCAGAATGACAAACTGAAAACAGGAGTATAGAAATTTTTGTAAATTTATTAAAAACAAAAAAACTGAAATATCACATTGACGCAAGTATTCAGACCCTTTGCTATGTCATTTGAAGTATGGCTCAGGTGCATCCCATTCTCTTGATCGTCATTGAGATGTTTCAACACCTTGTTTGGAGTCCACCTGTGCTCAATTCAACTGGCTGAACAGGATTGGGAAAGGCACACACATGTACATGGAAGGTTTTACAGTTGACAATGGGAATCAGAGCAAAAATCAAGGAACTGCCAGCAGAGCTTACAGACAGGATTTTGTCAAGGCACAGATCTGGAGTAGATTACAAAATATCCTGCAACATTAAAGGTTCCCAAGTGCACATTTGCTTTAATACTTAATAAATGAAAGAAGTTTGCAACAATCACAAAACTTCCTTGGGCTGGCCACTCGGAGCAAGTGTAGGAGAAGGGCCATGGTAAGAGGGGTAACCATGAATTCAATGGAAATGCTGGCGCATCCCCAGAGAAACATGTGTGGAGATGGGAGAACATCCAGATGGACAACCATCAGTGCAACCCTGATTAGCATGATGCCTTGAGGAAGCCAGACACTGCTCATCACTTGTGCCATACCATTCTAGTGGTGAAGCATAGTGTTGCAGCATCATGCTGTTGGTTTGTTTCTCAGTGACTGGGACTGGGGGACTAGGAAGACAAAAAGAAAAGCTGCATGGAGCAAAATATAGAGATATCCTTAATGAAAACCTGCTTCAGATTGCTCTAGATCTCAGACTGGGCCAGAGGTTCACCTTCCAACAGGGCAATAACTCTAAGTACAAAGCAAAGACAATGTAGGAGTGGCTTAAGGTCAACTCTGGGAATGTCCTTGAGTTGCCCAACCAGAAACCAGACATGAGCTGAAAACAGTTGTCCACTGATGATCTCCATCCAACCTAAGAGATCTTCAGAGTATATGCAGAAAAGTGTGTGGGGGTGTGTGGAGCTTGTCATGTCATATCCAAGAAGACTCCAGGCTGTAATCGCAGGTTTGTTCCTGTCTTGTGCCCTATGCTTGCTGGGATAGCTTCCATACTCAGCCCCCTATGACCCTGGTCTGGATTAAGCAGATTAGAAAATGACTTGACCTGTTTTAAAACATAACAAAAAGCAATTGTTTTGCTTTGGTTTGTTGTGTTTTGTTACTTCATTGGTCTGCAAAGGCTGGAGTTCAATCTCAGATAAGCAAAAATCTTAAGCACTTTAGATAATTCACACAAATATTTGTCTTATTTGGTTACTTTATGTGTTTTGGATTAGTGCATCAATAAAAAAGAACTTATATTAGAGTCCCAAACAATTTTGTTTTGAGAAAAGTGAAGCAATACAATAAGATATTTGAATTCACTTAAAGAAGGAAATTAACATAACTAATGAACCATTTACCAGTTTAAAAATGTGAGATATCTGGAGGCATATAGCCCAATACTTTATTAGGTAAATATAACGAACTGGTGTAATGTATCAATGGCATGATGTGAAGGTTTAACCAAAGTGATTTACTGAAGCAGAAAAGGCTGGGCAAACTGGGTAAGGGACAGCCATACTAAAAACTTTGGTTTCTGGTATTTTAATTAGACTTGATGGCAGATCACTTTAGGCTTCCTGGGTTTGAAATTTGCAAGGCTTTTGATTACATTTTATCTCCTGATTTCTTCTCTTCAAAAATTTGCCTTAATTCTTAATGTGGCAGAATAAACAGAGTGCAATCGGTTTAGTAAAGGGATGGAGATCAATACGTGGATAAGTGTCTGCAGGCAACAGTGAAGCATGGTGGAGGTCTGCAGGTCTGGAGGTGCATTCCTGAAAATGGAGTTGGTGATCTAAATAGAAGCCCCCTCACTCCTGAGAAATACCGGCCAGATTGTTATCCAGAATGCAATACCATCAGGGAAGTGTTTGATTGGTCCTAGCTTCATTCTGCAACATGACAATGACCCAACACACACAGCCAAAACAGGGAGTCCTGCAACAGATGGTATCATCCCTACAAAGAGCCTTGGTATCAACATCATCGTTCCAATCTGGGATTACTTGTGGAGACAGAAGTAAGTAGGACAGCCAAAATCTGCAGTTTGACTGGGACATGTTCTCCAAGAGGCACAGAACAACCTACAACACGTATGTTCAGAAACTGCATGACAGTGGACCTCATATTTTTAAGGTAAACTGTAGTCACATCAGTTATCGGTTTTACAGGTTTTTTCTGTTTACTGTAATTTCTAGAGAATGTATTTATTAATAAAAACTATTTGTGGTATTAAATTAAAAAAAAATCCCTGTTTTACAGCATTAATTCACAAGTAGTTAAGACATTTGCACAATACTGTATATATCAAGTATAATGGGTTATGGGCTACTGTATTTCCATTAAAATGTATTCAATTAACATCTCACTGTAAATCTTTATCACCACGTATAGACTGTTCTCACCAAGTTTATTTTCAATAAAATGTTATGAAGAATCATCATTTTCAATTTGCACTGCCATCATGCATAACGGTTCTTACATGTCAATGTCTACTATGCTGCTCTTCATACTGTCTCTGCAGTCTTCCTCTTCTCTTGGTACCCTTTATTCTGAAGCCCTTTTCTCCTCATTACATGTGCAAAAAATTCAAGCTGTCTTTGTTTGATTTTTTTGCCAGCTTTCTTTCAAATCGAGCATTAACTACAGCTTCTTCATTTGTCGTGTGTGCTGTCCACGATGCTCTTATCAAACATCTGAGAAACCACAACTCAGCTGCTTCAATCCATGTCTACGTGGCTTTGGATATTTGTCCATGTCATGCATCTATAAAGCATCACTGACCAGATATAAGTCTTCATCATTCTCAGTCTGGTTTTTGTGCTTATTTGTCTTGATGTAAACAGTCTATTCCTCTTTTGAAAAGCTGTTTTAGCCATCCCAACTTCCCTCTTAATCTCTTCTTCACATTTGCCATTCCATGTGATGGTGGACCCCAAATAGTGAAATTGATCCACCTGCTTCACTATCTTTTCATGCACCATGAGACTACACTTGGGATCTGATGATTTTTTTTTTTTGTTTGTTTTTACGATGAAGCATCGTTTTGATGTTTAAGCTTAGCCCTTTCCTTTCACTACACTTTCCAGTAGTTGTTACATTTGCATACTGTAGTTACATTTACCTATTTGGCTTACACCTTTATTCAGGATAACTTACAACATTTATGATACAATTGGTTACATTTCTTTTTAGTTTTCCAATTGGAGCACAGGCAGATCAAGTGACTTGCTCAGGGTCACACAGTGTGAGTAACAGGATCTGAACCCATAGACATAGAATTACTAGACACTGCATGACCAGCAGCATCGTACGTCAATGTTGCTGCCATATTGCGAGTGGCACTGCTGTAGAGTGAAGTAGTGGATAAAGATGCCTCACGCATGTGCTGCTTGGGATTGTACAAACCGCTGTATGCTCCAATCCAGATCCCGGGGAATTACATTTCACAGGTAAGGCTGAACAATTGTTTTGGTTATATCTGGCAATTAGAAAATCCTGTTTTATAATCTTAACTTTAGCTATCCCAGGCTAAGCTAGCAAAGCTATGCATTTATGTGCTCAAGTGAGCCTCCAAATAACGTTTTGGCTAAATGTATTTAGTTACTATGTAGATTGTTGTTAGCTGTTAACATTTCTCAAACTTTGAAGGTTTCCCAAAGAAATCCACCTCAGGAAGCAGTGGGAGGTAGCCCTTAGACGGGATTTTGAGAAAGCTGTCCTGTGATGTGTGCCGTGCTAGTTTGGTAACAGATGCTGTACCGGCATCATATGATCAAAGCTACCACTTGCTCACATTAAAAAACAAAGGAGGTTTCATGACTCCTTCTGACTGGTACAGTCAAGGTGGTCGAAGAAGCTGAGCGTGTTATCCGACAGTCGACATTAGGACAAGCTGTCAGTGTATCTTTGATCAATCAGTTTGTTCGGGCTGAGATTGGTTCAGATGATGTGTTTTTTCTCCGGGAGCACATTGAGGAAACACAGTTTGAAATTGACAACCATCATTTAATGCTCATGTCTAAGGCTGCAACATATTGCCAGACTGAATACTCTCAAATTACAGGATCTGAGTGAGCGAGAGGGAGTGTAAGCCTGCAGGGGATCAGTGAGGTAGGGGGGAGCAAGACTGTGGAGAGCTTTAAATGTTAAGGGCAGTATTTTGTATTGTATTCAGTAGTGAACAGGGAGCCAGTGAAGTTGAGAGAGAAGAGGTGTAATATGTTCAGTGGATTTAGAACAGCAGGTTATTATCCTGGCAGCAGAATTTTGAAGAAGTTGTAAGAAATGGATACGTTTTTGTAGCATGCCAGATAGAATAGCATTACAGTAATCTATACGTGAGGTGACTCGCGCATTATCCAATACTTCAGTACTGTGTTGCGTAAGAACAGGACGAAGTCTAGAAATGTTTCAGAGATGGAAGAAGGCAGTCCGAAAAAATGTTACTTATATGGAAGGAATTATTTAATAATAATAATTATGTTTATTAGTAGTAGTAGTAGTAGTAGTATTGTTATTATTATTAATTAATAATTGCCATTATTAGCGTATGAATGGATATAAATAATTGCATTTAAACGATTCGCCAAAATCTGTTGTATGTAAACAATACTGTTTTAAATGTTATTGTTTTTTCATCAGAAAACCCGGTTTCCACGTCTGCCTGTATTAGTTTAAATGGCACTTTTGCCACTCGCATTATGGCGGATGTGTTGACGTATCGTGTCGACTGGGCAACACAGTGAATGCAGAGTCTATCTTTATATGTCTGTGTCTGAACCTACAACCTCAGGGTCTGAAGTCCAAAGCCTTAACCACAACATCACAACAACATCACACTCCTGCTGAAGCTTCTCCCAGTTTATAAATCAGACAAACTAGTTCCTCAGTGCTTGTATATAACATACATTCAACATCCACAATATAAATATAGCATTTCACGTACCCTTCCCTCCCATAAAACCATATTGTTCCTCCAATAATCTGCCCTCAGTTTATTCTCAGTAGAAATTATTTTTGTCACATGGCTCAATAAGATAATCGTTCTGTGTATTTTGCATTTAACTGTTCTTAACTGTTCCAGTGTTTTTTGGCAATGCCACAAAAGTGGATCTGTTTAAGTTGTCTGGTATATACCCAGTGTTATATACGTCATTAGTCAATTATGTCAGCTTACTAATTTCAGATTCTTTCAAAGCCTCTGTCATTTCCACTGGAATTTTATGCAGCTCAATATCTTTTCCTTTTTTCGTTTTCTTCATAGCATGTCTAATTTCTTATATCATTATGTCTGGTCTATCAATGAGTTTATTTGTTATTTGTGGCTCTGTTTTTTGATCTCAGTATAGTTGTTTAAAGTATTCTTCTTAGAGTTCTCATATGCCTTCTTTTTTCAGTAGTATTGTCTCATCTTTTGCTCTTATGTACCAATTTGTGATGCACACTGATACTGACGGTAATCCTTTTATCTTCCTGTACATTCTTTGTATACTGTATCTGCTTTTTCTAGTTGGTCTATTTGTTAACAATTTTTGCTTTACCAGTTTTCTTCTGTTTCCTTGAATTTCTTCTTTTTTGTTTATCCAGCTCACTGTATTTGGAAATATGTCTGAAATGTTAATTTTGAAACAGTTTATTCCGATGTACCACAGATATACAAACATATAATAAAGCCTTGACTTGACTAATATACTGTAGAATGAAAGTAAAAGATAACTTGAACTTTGAACTTTACTGCCACGCAGCATAGTTTCTAGGAATTTCTTTTGGAGTTACATCCATAACCATAAAATAGTAAACAGAATTAAACAACAAAATATACAATACATGACACCATCACAACATTACATACAAAAAACACAAATACATAAAACAATAAAGTAAAGTAGAATTGCACTCTAGTCCAGTAATATATCAAGTAAGTCCAATATAAAATAAGAATAATTTATATTAAATGGAGAATATAAAATCAGGAAGAGACAAAAGAATCAGAGACTGTGTTTAACAATAGTGACTGCAGTAAGAATGAAACCTAAAGTTTCCTCAATGGTAATAACTGAAAGAGATGGTTTCCCAGGCGAGTGTTGTCTTTGATTATATTTATGGCCCATTTCTTGACCAGTGATGTATACAGGATCTCAATAGATTCCAGTTTCGGTTGAAGGTGGAGGTCGGATTACATCAGGGATCGGCTCTGAGCCCTTTCTTATTTGCAATGGTGATGGACAGGTTGCCAGATGAGATTAGACAGGAGTCCCCATGGACTATGATGTTTGTTGATAACATTGTGATCTGTAGCGAGAGTAGGGAGCAGGTTGAGGAGACCCTGGAGAGGTGAAGATATGCTCTAGAGAGGAGAGGAATGAAGGTCAGTAGGAACAAGAGAGGATATGTGTGTAAATGAGAGGGAAGTCAGTGGAATAGTGAGGATGCAAGGAGTAGAGTTGGCAAAAGTTAATGAGTTTAAATACTTGAGATGATCAGTACAGAGTAACGGGGATTATGGAAGAGAGGTGAAAAACAGAGTGCAGGCAGGGTGGAATGGGTGGAGAAGAGTGTCAGGAGTGATTTATGACAAACGGATATCAGCAAGAGTGAAAAGGACGATTTACAGGATGATAGTGAGACCAGCTATGTTATATGGGTTGGAGACGGTGGCACTGACTAGAAAGCAGGAGACAGAGCTGGAGGTAGCAGAGTTAAAGATGCTAAGATTTGAACTGGGTGTGACGAGGATGGACAGCATTAGAAATGAGTACATTACAGGAAACCCACTTACTAAGTAAGGATCAGTTCCGGCTGCAAAAAGACTGGACTGGCCAAATGTTCCATTCTAGTTTTACAAAGAAAACTAGAGGGGTGGGAATTCTCATACATAGAACAGTACCATTTGTAGCATCAGATGTAGTATTGGATCCTGAAGGGAGATATGTGATGGTCATGGGAGACTTATCTAACTGTAAAATGATTTTGATAAATGTTTATGCACCTAATGTTGATGATAAGGAATTTATACAAAATTTATTTGCATCCATTCCCAATCTGAACACTCATAAACGTATAATGGCTGGGGACTTTAATTGTGTTCTAAATCCACTTTTAGATAAGACTTCCTCCACAGGGGGAACGGCAACTAACACCGCAAAGATAATTACAAAGTTTATAACTGATCACAACTTATCAGATCCCTGGAGGTTTTTAAACCCAAATTCAAGAACATATTCTTTCTACTCACCAGTACATCATTGCTACTCAAGGATTGATTACTTCTTTATAGATAATAACTTCTTGCCTAAGATTAAATCTTGTAAATACGATGCTATTGTTATTTCAGACCATGCTCCGATGATCTTGGAGCTGAAATTACTAAGCCCCATACACTCACCCGCAGATGGCGTCTCAATCCGCTTCTATTAGCTGACGAGAATTGTACTGAATTTATATCCAAACAAATTGAATTCTTTCTAGAGACAAATACATCCCCTGAGATCTCTGCAGGAATACTCTGGGAAACTCTTAAGGCCTTCTTAAGAGGACAGATTATCTCATATCTTTCCCACAGAAATAAATCCGAGCGAAGAAAGTAGCAGAGATAAAAAGCGAAATTACTAAAATAGATGAAGAACATGCCAGACTACCAAGCGAGACTCTACATAAGAGGAGGCAGGCTCTACATTCAGAATTAAACCTCTTGACAACTAAAGAAACCGAACAACTAATTTACAAATCCAGACATCATTATTATGAACATGGAGAGAAAGCTAATAAGCTTTTAGCAACAAATTCACAAGCAAGATGTACGCAACGCAATCTCGTAATTACTAACACTAACGGAGATAAAATCATCGAACACAAAAATATAATGTACACTTTTAGAGACTACTATAAATCCCTATATACTACTGAGTTTAAAGAAGACAATATACAATCTAATGCATTTCTGGATAAATTACAGATACCACAAATTGACGCTATTAGTGTGGAGGAGCTCGATAAACCTCTGTCATTATCAGAATTACTGGATGCTATAAAGTCACTCCAAGGTGGAAAAGCAGCAGGCCCTGACGGCTACCCTGCAGAGTTTTACAAGAAATTCTCCGCTCAGCTAGCTCCCTCCTATTAGCAACATTTACAGAAGCCAGAGATAACCAATCTCTTCCACAAACCTTTCGCCAAGCACTAATCACTGTCTTTCCAAAACAAAATAAGGACTTATTACAATGTGCATCATACAGACCAATTTCACTTCTGAATAACGACGTTAAAATACTCTCTAAAATCATAGCTAGAAGGATGGAGAAAGTGCTCCCTCAGTAATATCACAAGACCAAACTGGATTTATTAGGGGCCGACACTTATCTTCAAATCTTCGACGCCTGTTTAATGTAATATACTCACCAACTAAATCAAACACCCCAGAAATATTATTATCATTGGATGCAGAAAAGCATTCGACATGATTGAATGGAAATACCTTTTACTATTTTGGAGAAGTTTGGGTTTGGCCCAACATTTGTGCATGGATTAAATTACTGTATACTAACCCAGAAGCTTCAGTTTGCATCAATAACATTTGCTCAGACTACTTTAAACTAGAACGTGGCACAAGACAAGGATGCCCTTTGTCACCACTGCTGTTTGCAATTGCCATTGAACCACTGGCAATACATTGTCGAAATACTGATCAGATAAAGGGGATTAGCAGAGAAGGACTGGAACAGAAAATCTCATTATATGCAGATGACATGGTACTGTATATATCGGACCCAGAAAATTCTGTGCCTGCAGTCTTAGCAGCACTCACAGAATTTCAAAAGCTCTCTGGTCTCAGAATTAATCTGAATAAAAGTGTACTCTTTCCGTGAATTCAAGCATATAATATTAGATTAGACACCCTTCCTTTTATCATTGCAGAACAGTTTAAATACCTCGGGGTAAACATCACAAGTAAACATAAAGCTCTTTATCAACAAAATTTCGTCGTCTGCATGGAAAAAATTAAACAAGACTTGCATAGATGGTCAACCCTTCATCTCACACTAGCTGGAAGAATTAACACTGTTAAGATGAATATTCTTCCTAAGCTCCTTTTTATTTCAAAACATACCAATATACATTAATAAATCGTTCTTTAAGCAATTAGATTCAACAATAACCTCATTTATTTGGAATTCTAAACATCCACGCATCAAAAGAGCGACCCTACAAAGACAAAAGGCAGAAGGCGGCATGGCTCTACCTAACTTCCAGTTTTATTACTGGGCAAATATACAGTCGATAAGAACCTGGACACAAATAGAAGAACATACACAGGCATGGACCGCAATAGAAGTAAAATCCTGCAGTACTTCTTTGTATTCCTTGCTTTGTGCTCCAATAAACACACGTTATCGGCAATACACTAATAACCCAATTGTGCTCCACTCACTTAGAATCTGGAACCAATGTAGAAAGCATTTTAAGACGGAGAAGCTTCTTTCTGTGGCACCCTGCAAAAGAACCACCTCTTTCAACCCTCACAAACATATGCAGTTTTAATATCTGGAAAAATTTGGAATTAACTTGCTTAGAGATCTTTATATAGACAACGTCTTTGCATCCTATGAACAATTACATTCCAAATTTAACATTCCAGCTACAAATTTCTTTCACTATCTTCAAATCAGGAACTTTGTTAAACAGAACCTTCCAGATTTTCCTCATCTTGCACCCTCATCCACGCTGGAAAAATTATTGCTCAATTTCAAGGAGTTAGACTCCATCTCTACAATATATAAAATCCTTTTACAATCCCTTCCTTTCAAAGATCCAAGAGGACACTGGGAAAATGACCTCTCAATTAATATATCAGAAAAGGAGTGGAAAGTAGCAATGCAGAGAATTCACTCAAGCTCCATATGCAAAGCATACAATTATACAACTCAAAATTATATATCGAGCACATCTGTCTCGACTAAAACTCTCAAAATGTTTCCAGGGCATGATCCAACCTGTGAACGCTGCAAAAGCCCAGCCTCACTAGGTCACATGTTCTGGGCCTGCTCCAAATTAACATTATTCTGGACAAAAATTTTTAATTACCTCTCAGACAGTCTTGGACTCACAATCCCTCCTAACCCATTAACAGCTGTGTTTGGGGTTCTTCCAGAGGGTCTTAAAGTGGAGAAAGACAAACAAATTGTGATTGCATTCACTACACTTTTGGCACGCAGACTTATTCTGATAAACTGGAAGAACGCAAACTCTCCTCTTTTAAGTCAGTGGGAAACTGATGTGTTATATTATTTAAAATTGGAAAAAATCAAATACTCAGTTAGAGGATCTGTGCAGACTTTTTCAAAACATGGCAGGATCTAATCAGTAATATTTTGAAATGATTTTATAAAGCACAGAGAATTTGTTGATTTAGGTATTTTTAAAAGCCTTAAATTTTACACCGTTTGGCTTGCTCTCTCTCTCAAGGGTGGGGATCGATCTGTTCTTAGTATAATTCTTTTTTTTTGTAAAACGTGATTGCTATGTATTGATTGTAATAAAATTAATAAATAAAAAAAAAAGAAAAAAAAAAAAAAAAGAAATGAGTACATTAGAGGGTCAGCTCAGGTTGGACCATTAGGAATCAAAGTCAGAGAGGTGAGACTGCGTTGGTTTGGACATGTGCAGAGGAGAAATAATGAGTATATTGGGAGAAGGATGTTAAAGATAGAGCTGCCAGGAAAAAGGAAAAGAGGAAGGCCTAAGAGAAGGTTTATAGATGTGGTGAGAGAGGGCATGCAGGTGACGGGTGTGACAGAGCAAGATGCAGAGGATAGGAAGATATGGAAAAAGATGATCTGCTGTGGTGACCCCTAATGGGAGCAGCCGAAAGAAGAATGTTTTCTTCTGACTGAATAACATACTGCAGTTTATGTTTTGAGTGCTTTCAATAACAGCTCAATACAACTGTACCAGCACTGAATGGCACAAATTAAACTTTTTAAGTTGAAGAAGAAAAAAGATCTGCCATTGATCTTTTTTGATTAGACCAGTTTTGTTTTCTACCCACAATAGACTGTGATTGATTGTTGTGCCAAGAAATGTAAATAATTCTACTCGTTGACAGTGACATCATTTATAACTAGAAATGTAGGAGGAGAGGAGTGTCTCCTAATACCCACAATCATTTTTACTGTTTTAAGGAATTCAAAATAAGGTTGTTGAGGGTGCACCAACTGGTTAGCCGATCCATCTCCCTCTGATACGGCATTGCAGGGTGGCCAGTCAGGGTGGTGTCATCAGCAGACTTCAGCAGTTTGACAGATGGGTGTACAGAAAAAAAAAGGATGGGGAACAGAACACAGCCATGAGGGGACCCTGACTGATACTTGTCAACCTTCTTTGTCTGACATGTGTTACTTAGAAAGTCAAGCAGCATCATGCAAAGGAGGTGACAGAACACAGCCATGATGGGACCCTAACTAATACTTGCCAACCTTCTTTGTCTGATATATGTTACTTAGAAAGTCAAGCAGCATCGTGCAAAGGAGGTGCTTCTCAGTGGCTGGGACAGGGTGACCGGTTGTAATTGAGGGAAGAATGAATGCCACTAAATACAGAGAGGTCCTTGAAGAAAACCTTTTCCAGAGTGCATGCAACCTCAAATTGGGGTGATGGTTCACTCTTCAGCATGAAGAAAATGGTTTCAAGAGAAGTCTCTGATTGTCTTTGAGTGGCTGATCCAAACCCCAGACTTAAACTCCAACAACTGTGGAAAGACCTGAAGATGGTGGTTTACTGATGCTTCCCATTGGCTGCATAAGAACAGCCAGAGCAGACTACACTTCCTGAGGCGACTCAAGTCTTTTGTGCAGGAAGCTGCTGGAAATGTTTTACATGTTCATTGTAGCCAGTGTGTGTTGTTCTATGCAGTGGTCTCCTGGAGACACAACTTGAGTTCAGCCAATGCAAATCACCAAAAAACTTTATTAGTAAAGCCAGTTCCAATGCTGGGCTGACTCTGGACAGTCTTTAGGCTGTTGTGGAGAAGAGAATGTTGATAAAATTGGATGCCATCCCCTGCAGGGGGCACATTTTTGTAGTACTTTTAGTCACAGGCTCAATTTTCCACAGTGTACATACAGTAGATACGCCTCTTAGAATAATTTCTGCCTGCTGCCATTAGGCAGTTCAATGCTTCTTTCCAACGTCCCTTTCTTCACTCCAGGTAGAACCCACAGGAGAATCATATAAATTCCAATTTACTACAGATATTTTTAGCATAATATTGAAATAATATTAAATTAATTTAAATTATATCTTTTTATTCTTTTGCCTTATATTGCACTTTGAGTCTATTGCTGTGCATTCTGTGTTTTAAGGCTTTTTGTTTTGCTGAGTATGCATTTGAACTTCCCCTTGGGGATTAATAAATTATATCTAATCTAGCAGAATCTGAGTGAATCGTCCATGAAGAATGGGGTAAACTGACCAAGGTGTGCAAAACTTGTAGAGACTTACCCAAGAAGACTTGAAACCGTAATTGCTGCTAGAGGGTATTCTACAAAGTACTGAATTAAAGGTTTGAATACTTATACAAACGTGAGATTTCAGTAATTTTCTCAAAACATGTTTTATCTATCATTATGGGTTACTGAGTGTAGAATGATTAGTAAAAATAGTAAATTTATCTATTTAAAATCAAATCTGCAACACAATAAACTGTAAAGAAAGTGAATGGGGTCTGAATAGTTTCTAAATCAAAGGTATCTGATTAAACGTCCAGCTGAGGAGAGAAAAACAAAACATCCAGTCAGTAGTATTCCAGGCGAAAATATACAGGGGTCTTGTGGTGCCAAGAGGACAAGTTTCTGTTCTGGTCATTTTTCAGTATAAAATGCCACATGTTGATGGTAATAGCTACAGATAAATATGTTACAGCGCTGTCATTACTTGTTAGGCTTCCCATCAATAGGAGATACAGTGGCTCTGACAGTGTTCTGTTGTTATGCTACTTAGAAAAACAGAGCGGAAATGGCCGTAGCTAGGAAGTCATAATTGCCATGATTAAAAAAATAATAATAAGGCAGAGAAGTTACTACATAACAGTCGAAAGTGTAACTCTAAAGGAGAGTGTTCAGCCTCGTCTTTACACTGACACAGAAGGCTTATCCTTTACACTCAGTGATTCAACATTTTACCTTTAAAATATTTATAACAGCATTTTTTTAAATGCTCCGTATCAACACAATATGGCATTATTAACAAGAGTCCACTGCTGAAATGCACTGTTGCTTATCCCATGTTTAGTTTGTGCCTTTAGACCGACGCTGCTGCATATGTTCTGTGGAAAAAAACTTCATAAATTGATTGAATCATGTTTGTTATTTTCATTCCAAATGAAGCATTCGTATTTAGTAAATGCGGAAACTGTGGAGACATCAGGAATACAACACTGTGCAGAGTCCAATCGGCAGACACAGCGTCCACATTGCCGTGCACTACCAGAGCCCGGTGACGTCACCGTACGGGCGCGTCTTCTGCCTGCCGACGTGGCGACAGGAGCGGGGGCGCGCATCCTGGCGTCAGACGCGAAGCTCCTGAGGAACTGGAAACCTCTAGGAAAGTTGCGACTACTCCACAGTAAAAACTAACAGGTTAGTATTTCATCTAAGGGCAAGCTAATTGAAAGCTCATAATTATCTGTAGAAGCAGAAAGACAGAGCAAAAAATGTTTTATCACTCTGCAACATTACGAAATGAGAAAGAAATGAGATTTGAATTTGAACATTTTCATCATTATGGCATCTGTACATGCATCAGTTTTCTGTCATTTAGGTTTCATTATCTTGCTTTCTTAGACTGATTCAGTCATTTGGACGATGCTGCTCTTAAACTGCCATCTAATATCATTTGCCTTATGAGATTTCTGTGTACAGTTACTTTTTATTTGTGGGTTCTTTGCTGAGTGATAGAAGACTGCGAAGTGGTGTAAACTTAACTTTTCTCGTTTTCAGATCGCAAACGTTAAATTCAAATAAGAATTAAAATGAAATGCTGAAGATTTGTTTTCACACCAGCAAACGAGGAATGTTTGCATCCTTCAAAGTCAATTGCAGATGCTGAAGAAGTCGTAATGTATGCATAATACTGTAGAGTCATTCTTTTGAGCATAAAAAAGTTGCACGAATTCAGATTTAGTTTCAGTTAATAGCACCAGATATAGCCCAACATTATTGTTACTCATGCTTGAAAATAAATCAAGGTACTGTATTTAGTGTATCTAATGTGGATGCAGATTCAGATGTTATAGTTACTTGGTTGGTGATTCAGCCATACTTTATATTATATTTCATATTGTTAATATTTGTTCAATGCCAACAATAATGTTATAGATAACGTAAAGTTAATTGTAATTGTGTTTTTTATTCAAAGCAAAAAGTTTTTAGAAACATATTTGTACCCAACTCTACAGTATGTTCACTAGTGACAGGACCATTATTAATAAGGAGACCATCAAAGGAACTCAGTTCTTGAACATGTAGGAGAACACTAAAACTGCCTGAGGTTGTTTTTTAGTACGGTGGCAGATGTTGTCATGATTTAATCCGTTATCACTGAGACAGCCAGTCACATATAGACCATGAAGGTTTAAAGAGGAGGCGCTTGTGTTTTGTGATTTTTGTCTGCTGCCACATCCCTTTTAGGGGCAGACTACTGCTTTTTCATGTGGGTGGGGCAGGAGAAATATAGGTTCTTTTTCTTTTCAAGACCCTGGTTAAGACTGCTTCTGTTACTGTGAATTGTAAGATTTGTGTCAGTTTTCAAATTTCTTTTCAGAATTACATGAGTTTTGCCTTTCCTGTTCAATAGTTTTTTGTTCAATGTGAATCATTTGTTTGAAAAAATGTCCTCAGTAAAGATTCCCATGACTGTGAGGATGATGTCAGGAATAATTTTGGCATTTTTGGTATCTACTTGTCTATGTATTGGACCGGTTTTATTCAGAGATTTAAAATTGAATGTAAGGGATGGAGCATCAAATTCTGTATACTGTATAGCTTATTGGCTGCCAGCAATCACTTTTTTGACCTTGGTATGCTGTGACTGTAACAATATGTGTTACTAGTTATGATGTTCAGTATATTCATAAAAATGCTTTGAAATGATGTTTGATACAAAAACTGCTGCTATATACAGTTAGGTCCATAAATATTTGGACAGAGACAACTTTTTTAAATTTTGGTTCTGTACATTACCACAATGAATTTTAAATGAAACAACTCAGATGCAGTTGAAGTGCAGACTTTCAGCTTTAATTCAGTGGGTTGAACAAAAAGATTACATAAAAATGTGAGGCAACTAAAGCATTTTTTAACACAATCCCTTTATTTCAGGGGCTCAAAAGTAATTGGACAAATTAAATAACTGGAAATAAAATGTTCATTTCTAATACTTGGTTGAAAACCCTTTGCTGGCAATGACAGCCTGAAATCTTGAACTCATGGACATCACCAGATGCTGGGTTTCCTCCTTTTTAATGCTCTGCCAGGCCTTTACTGCAGCGGCTTTCAGTTGCTGTTTGTTTTATGGGCCTTTCTGTCCGAAGTTTAGTCTTCAACAAGTGAAATGCATGCTCAATTAAGTTAAGATCAGGTGACGGACTTGGCTATTCAAGAATTTTCCACTTCTTTGCTTTAATAAACTCCTGGGTTGCTTTGGATGTATGTTTTGGGTCATTGTCCATCTGTATCATGAAACGCTGCCCAATCAGTTTGACTGCATTTAGCTGGATTTGAGCAGACAGCATATCTCTGAACACCTCAGAATTCATTCGGCTGCTTCTGTCCTGTGTCACATCATCAATAAACACTAGTGTCCCAGTGCCACTCGCAGCCATGCACGCCCAAGCCATCACACTGCCTCCACCATGTTTTATAGATGATGTGGTATGCTTTGGATAATGAGCTGTTCCAAGCTTTCTCCATACTTTTTTCTTGTCATCATTCTGGTATAGGTTGATCTTGGTTTCATCTGTCCAAAGAATGTTTTTCCAGAACTGTGCTGGCTTTTTTAGATGTTCTTTAGCAAAGTCCAATCTAGCCTTTCTATTCTTGAGGCTTATGAGTGGCCTTTACCTTGCAGTGCACCCTCTGTATTTACTTTCATGCAGTCTTCTCTTTATGGTAGACTTGGATATCGATACGCCTACCCCCTGGAGAGTGTTGTTCACTTGGTTGGCTGTTGTGAAGGGGTTTCTCTTCACCATGGAAATGATTCTGCGATCGTCCACCACTGTTGTCTTCCGTGGATGTCCAGGGGCCTCATGTATAACGCAGTAGAACTCGTACTATAACATGGCGTAAGCACAAAAGCCGAAATGTGCTTATGCATAGAAAAATCCAGATGCAGGAATCTGCGTACTCCAACTTCCACGTTCTTCCGCTACATAAATCACGATCAGCGTGAAAACTAACGCTCGTGCACGCGCTTTTATGTAACGCCCCAACTCCTCCCAGAATTACACCTCTTTGAATATGCAAATGAATATAAATTGCCCTTAAACTCAGCCTTCTGTGAAAAGACAATGGAAAAAGCATGGGGGAAAATATAAGAATTTCAGCGAATACCAAGTGGAGGCAAAGGAAAAACATAATATTTGTTCAAATAAACCGTGGTATAATCAATAAAAAGAAGCTGATCGAGTGACATAGCGTGTTGGAGAAACTTGAAAGCTCACATTCACAAAATCACACAGTGCCGGAAATAAAAAAGAAGTCACATATCAAAGTCGTCGTGAAAAGGCAAGTAATAGCCCACTGTCTGAGTGTCATATGAAAGCTTATTAGGGTACAGAGAAAAAAAGGCACACAGTGGGGAAAAAGCACGAAATGTCAACTTCAATCTTGACATTTCCACTTTAATTACGTAGTTTATTTTGTCATTAAAGTAGAACATCATAAACTTCATCTTAAAACCGTTTAATTAACCAGTTTCTCAAATCACATCGTAATTAAAGTAGCACGTTAAATGCTTTGTTTTGTATTTGATCTTCTATGTGCCTATGTGTGTGAATCACTAATTGCTTCTTAAACCGGCTCTCTTCCTCCGATAGGACACAGAATCCATTACATTCGTGATATTCCAGCTCTCTGAATAACAAAAATACTGAGATGTATATGTGATATAATTTTCATGATGATAGGAGTTTAAGCACGTTATTAAACATGTGTTTCACTTGGATGAAATGATTTATTGCAGCAGTACTGAGGGGCGGCTCTAGGCTTGTGGTGGCACTGGGCAGAGGAAGAATCGGTGGCTCCTTCGCCCGCCAATGTCAGTAAGGTAGCTTATGCACGGTGGATGGCCACGTCCGTTGCAGACACTGCATAGCCGCCTCGTGCTCATGACACAAGCATTTAACTTTTGCCGAAATTTGTCGCTGCATTTTAGCTTTGTTGTTATTTTCTCTTTCTGTTTTATATTCAATATATATTGGCGTAGCCGTCACTGCAGTCAGTGCTTTTCTTTCCCCAAGTAACCGATCACCACACAATCAGCTCTGTAATAGAAGTTAAGCCATCTGTAAGCTTAGCGCCAATTCTTCAAAACGTTTAAGGAACATTGAAATATCTTCGTAGTACATGTTTAATTATTCTATCCTTAACGACACTCCCAGTGAAGAATATAGATTATTTAAATGAAGTTAAAGTTTTATCTGTATAATTTAATAAACATATTTTGCTGCATTTCACCTTAAAAATGATATCGTCATCATATGTAAATACGCGCTTTATAAAGTGGCTCAGGTTGTGCGATATTATAACTGTAGTGCAAGTTTACAGTGGGGTGATTGTACTTATAAGTACAAAGAGTTCTACAAGGTGCAATTGATTGAGTGCGTTTATAGTTCTTGGGATGAAACTGTTTCTGAACCGCGAGGTCTGTACAGGAAAGGCTTTAAAACGTTTTGCAGTGGCTGAGACAGCGTGTCCTTGAAGCTGTATACCGTTAATTCTCTTTCCGATCAGCTGCTGCTGTGATTCATACTCAGATACAGTGATATAAATACTCTGAGTGGTGCAGTGAGAGTAATATGGAAAAAGATGATCCACTGTGGCAACTCCTAACGGGAGGAGCTGAAAGAAGAAGAAGAAGAAGGTGCAGTTAGAGTAACAGCGCTAAAGCAGTTATGGTATTTGGAATACTATGGCCATTCCCTGGACCATTATATTGTTACAAGTTAATTACAATCAGATGCATTACACTGATAAACAATATGCGGTTACTTTCAGTGTATTTATAAAGCCGTGTCAGGAAAATAATGAGTAACCACACAGGAACAGTAGCATTGGTTTGATGCTGGGTGCCGCCAGTCTACAAAACCGAGCGGAGAACTTGCGTACGACAAGATATGAGGTACCGTGGAAAAGTGCGTGGCTTTATGCCAAGTGTAGGTTTTATACATCGCGATTTGAACGTGGAAAAGTTCTTACGCAACATTTCTGTGCGTACGCACCGTTTATACATGAGGCCCCAGGTCTTTTTGCGTTGCTGAGTCCACCAGTGCTTGCTTTCTTTCTCAGGATGTACCAAACTGTAGATTTTGCCACTCGTAATATTGTAGCAATTTCTCGGATGGGTTTTTTTCTGTTTTCACAGCTTAAGGATGGCTTTCCTCTTTCACCTGCATGGAGAGCTCCTTTGACCCCATGTTGTCTGTTCACAGCAAAATCTTCCACATGCAAGCACCACACCTCAAATCAACTCCAGGCCTTTTATCTGCTTAATTGATAATGACATAACAATGGACTTGCCCACACCTACCCATGAAATAGCCTTTGAGTCAATTGTCAAGTTACTTTTGAGCCCCTAAAATGAAGGGATTGTGTTAAAAAATTTTAAAATTTAGTTTCCTCACATTTTCATGCAGTCTGCACTTCAACTGCATCTGAGTTGTTTCATTTAAAATTCATTGTGGTAATGTACAGAACTGAAATTATAAAAAAGTTGTCTCTGTCCAAATATTTATGGACCTAACTGTATGGTGTGTGTTTATTATGTGGTGCCAAACAGGCAAGTATATAGAATTTCTGAATATATAATATGCTGATATTATGTATTCAGAAATTATTTCATATATGCAGAACTGACTTCATATATATTTAGACTTTCAATATACTGTACCTGCCTGTTTTGCACACCTATGTACATGTGTGTATATATATATATATATATATATATATATATATATATATATATATATACATATATATATATATATATATATATTTATGAAATTTCATTTACATTTACATATACTATATATATATATATATATATATATATAAAAAGATTTTAAAGTTTATTCATTCAAATAGAACATCTACTTAATGGTTGATAATTTTTTTTGTGTCTAACTTGTTTCTTTATCATTTCACTCAGCTATGAATAAAAATGTCACAGGCTGAGGCAGTTGACAGTGTTACTGCTGAACTGAGCAGTCAGCTGTCCCTCTCCCACACTGAGCATGTGGCAAGTATAAAAGATGAAGGCCACCATAATGAAGCCTTAGATGCAGAAAATGTGCCCTCTGACCTGGGACAAAAAGAAAGTTCTTCTGTGGAGGGCATTGATCTTCAATCTGAGGATGTAATTTTCCCAAAGCATGGCATCAGGGAGGAACTGGATGAAGGAGCACTGCCTCCAAGCTCAGGACTGCCAAAGAATCAAGAGACAGAATGTAGTGAATTACTGAACCTTGAGGTCAAACTGTCCGAATTAGATACAGGAGAAAACAGAGAGAATGAACAGGTACATACCATGTTTGTTATACATAGATGCTTTTTGAATTTGGCTTGACAATACAGTTTTCATTTATTATTTCTAATTAGAATCTTTTAGTGAACAACAGTGTTACTGAAACACAAATTATATACAAATTACAGATGTTCTTCAAATACAGAATATAGAAATATGAGTACTTTCAGAATAACATCATGCATCATGTTTATGTGATCTCTCACATAGATAGCTCTTATAACATGTTCAAATCTTGTCTGTATTGAGCCTACATATTCTATCAGTGTTTATGTGGATTTTTTTTTTTCTAGGTACTCCGGCTTTTCCCATATGCTGAATATGTGTAGGCTATGAAGATTTCTAAATCTAAATTGACTCTGTGTATATGTAACTGTGCCCTCAAGTGCAAAACCATCTTGTCCAGAAACAGTATCTGCCTTGTGTCTGATATTACAAAGACAGACTCTCACCCTACTCCGACCTAGTTTTGGGATAAGCAAACTCATAAAAGGAAGGAGTATTGTGTTCCAGCTGTAAAGACCTTTTTTGTTGTTCTTGTATTTTTATAACCATGAAAAATTAGTTTAGGGCTATGAAGCATAAAACATTAATTTATATGGAACGGAGTTATGTTATATTTATTCATCACTTATTACAGTTTAATTAAACTGCTTAATGCATCTATTCAATAATTAACTTTAACAACAGTGCAATTTCCCATTCATGGCTGTTTTGCACCAAGAACAGAATTAGGCCCAGTAATTCTAATAGTGTTGAAAAGAGTTCTTGATCAATTTAAACAGCATTTCTAAATATGATAGGCACCTTCAGTGAATCTTGAGGAGACAAAAAAACTCAATAAAATGGGATACCTAGTGATGCAACCAAACTTTGTACAGTAGATACATTTGTATGGTAAAATATAATTAATATTTTAAAATTAATTTGGTCAACATAAGATGCCCTAATCTTCTAAATATTAGGCTTTTTTAAGTGTAAATTGTCCGTGATTGTTTAACTTATTAATGTTAAGTTGCATTATTTAGAAATGGAATGGTTACTCTAACAGCACTCTGAGTAGTGTATTTAATTGTTTCTCCATCTGCATACAATACATTTTCTTCTTATCACTTTTCATCCTTTCCTACTTTTCACATGTATTACTCCTGTGTTCTCTACTCAGGCTTAACATTTTATAGCAGTTTTTTCTGCCCTAAGACTGCAATAAACGTTATAACAAATATATATAAAAGTAAGACTTTAGATGCATGAATGGTTAACCAGGTTATCATGTAATTTTGTTGATATTTTCCTTTAGATACAAACTACTTTAACCTCAGGAAAAGGTTGGGGATCCTGGGGAAAGTCTATTTTGACAACAGCAACATCCACCATAGGTGAGTTCTTCTACTGTCTTTTAAATTTGTTCCATAATCATTTTATTTCATTTTCAGTAATCCTTTTTCTTTGAACATCATGCCACTGTATGCTGCAATAGTGTGTAAGGATGGTAGGACAACAGGGCTTGACTTTACAATAATCTAATTCCAACAAAGCTCTAAACCTGTTGCTTTTTGTCAGTCTTGGAATTGTTGCATGAGGTAATTTCCAGATAATTTGAAGTTAATTATTCAGCATTTAAATGGATTATTTACAATTTGACAAACATTTAAGATAACTGCCAGTCTTCCCAGCAGAAAGCATCCTTTATACTTTGAGAAACCATAGGCTTTTGTCAACATGGTAGATGTTACATTTTAGATTTATTATCAAAAAAGAATTAATGAGTTTGGTTTTTCTGGATGGGGCATCCAGCTGATAGCCACGTCTGTATCTAAAGGAACATTGACACAGGTTTGCAAAGATGAATTTAAATGAACCATAAATGTCCTGAGGAGTTTTGAGACAAATTAGGTTGTTGTTCATAGGGCATGGACACCTTAGATTATATTCAGTCCACCATACCCGAGGCCTCATATATTAATGGTGCGTATGCACAAAAATGTTGCTTTTGCCCTTTTCCATTCTGACATCGACACGTATAAAAACTAAACTTGGCGTAAAACTATGCACATTTTCACAGCAGCCTCAGACCATGCATACGCACATTTCTGCTCGGTTTTGTAAACGGGCGACATTCAGTGTCAAAGCAGTACTACTGTTTCTGTGCGGTTTTCCTTTCTTTTTCATATTCGCATCCATGCTGTGGGTTTTATCAAATACATCGAAATTAACTGCATATCATTACAAATTTAACGCACTTGATTGTAATCAGACTTTAACGATATAATGGTGCACAGAATGACCAAAATATTCCAACTGCCATGGATCCTTTAGTGTTGTTAGAAGACATCATAAATGGAATAATTAGAAGTGAGCACATAATTACAGATCATACTGACTTGTTGTCCCATAATGATGGCTGGCTTCTAAGTCAATTTAGATTTTCAACAGCTATCCTCTTGGAACTGTGTGCTGTTAGAATACTACGATGTATAGTTGATATTTTTTATAACGAAATGCATTAAGGTATGTCTATTACATTTTACAGATAAATTGTTAACTTCATTTAAATAATGTATACTGTTAATATTACTGTTACTGCCTTGCAGTAAGAGAGTCAAGTCCCGGTTGTACCCTGCCTGGAGTTTGCATGTTTTCCTGGTGGGTTTCCTCTGTGTGCTTCAGTTTCCTTCCAAAAGCATGCAGGTTAGGGGTATGGCTAAATTGACACTACTAGTGTAAGTGTGTGCTCATATTAACACTGCGATGAGCCAGCTACCCGTCCTGGGATTGTTCCCGCCTTGCGCCCGATGCTTGCTGGAGCAGGCGTGACCCTGGATTGATGGATGGAATGAATAATTAAACATGTATAATGAAGAGTTTTCAATGTTCCTTAAAAGTTTTGAAGAATCGCCATTCTAAGCTTACAGCTGGTTTTACATTTATTATTACTCGCTTATTGTGTAGCAATTGGTTACGTGGAGAAAGAAAACAGAAGGACAGGAATTGGGGTGGTATGTTTGACAGAGACAGTACTGCTGCAATAAACATTTCCATCCAGGGTCCATCCCAGCAAGCATTGTGTGTGAGGTAGGAATAATCCCTGGGCAGGGCACCAGTTCTTTGCTCCTGCCATGCCACCGTGTCCCCTCATGTTTAATATATAGGTATGCTTTAATGCATTCCATCATGAAAATGATTTCAAGTATGTATCTTAGTATTCTAAAATGTTCAGAGAGCTGTAACATCATGAATGTAATATATTCTGGTGCCTGCGAACTTCTGTCTGTGTAAGAGAAAGCATGTTTAAGAAGCATGTAGCGATTAACGACTGGGTCAGGGAAAACACTTAGAATACAAACCATTTAATGTGCACTTCTGTTACGATGGAATTTGAGAAACTCTAGTAAATTAAACATCAATTTTAAATTAAAGTTCACAATATTCTACTTTAATGACAAAATAAACTATGATATTAAAGTGGAAATTTTGAGATTAAAGTCAACTTTTTGACTTTAATCTCGACATAGACCTTTTTTCAGATGGTAGGCTATGATTTGACTTTTCACGGTAACTTTGATATGTAACCACTTCTTTGTTATTTTGGGCACCATGCAACTTTCTGAACTTGAACTTTTGAGTGCCTCCGCCACACTGTACCACTCCATCAGTTTCTTTTTTTTTTTTTGCTTATATCACTGCTTAAGCCACTAATAGTACATTTTTTTTCCTTGCCTACACTTCACTGAGCAGGACCTCCATTTCATATTCACTGAAATTGTTCTTTTTTACACATGCTTTTGCCATTGTCTTTTAATCAAACACAGAATGGAAACAGCTATTTATATTGATTTGCATATTCAAATAGGCATAATTCTGTGAGGAGTCGGGGTGGTGCTGTAGGTGTGTGCATGTGCATTAACATGCACTTTGAATGGAATTTATAAAAATAAAGTGGATAGAACTTTGCTTGCACAAAGTTTTATGCATCTGAATTTTTTTATGCGTACGCTCATTTCTAGTTTTGTCTGTGTACCATGTTTTAACATGAATTTGAATTCTACGCAAGTTATTATATCTGAGGCCCCAGCATATTGCACAGGAAAATGTAAGACCAACTGTTTGAATATTAAAACTTGGTCAAAACTGGATTATGAAGCAGGATAATGAGCACACTAGGAAATTTGAAATTGAATAGGTGAAAAACAATAATTCAATTTCACTTAAATGTTAACTCTTTTACAACCATCTGTTAGACTTGTGACCAAAACTTGATTATGTAAGCACTCACACTACCAATCAGTTTGCTATAACAATTCACTTGTATTTTCTTACTGTTCTTAGTTCTGCCTGATGTATATTATATGGGTAAATCAAATATTTAGTTGTATTTGCATTTATATTTAAGATTGGAAAGGTTTTGTAGTTATTTTTATTTTCAATTTAAAATGTATATTTTATAATTTTACAGATAATTTATGGCTTTGTCTGTACACGATAAGTACAACACATGTGTAGCTGAAAACATTAAATTAGTAGGTCCATATATTTAATACAAATATGTTTAAATAAAATTTATTTACAGTGCAAATTGTGAAAACAACTTGAAATACATACAGCACAATATTTACATTATATGTGTGTAAGTGTACTCATTACAGTTTGCTTATTTAATCATTATTCAAGACAGATACTGAGAAATTAAAGGAGACATTGCTGCCGTCGCAATTGTACTCTGGAAGAAGGACAAGAACATGTTTTGTTTACCAGAGTACTGCAGTTTACTTAACAATTGGCAATGTGAAAGGCAAAAGAATGTCTTTATTTTGGGATACTTGTACTGTATGTATTTGTTGTTTCATTTTTAATATACATTTTATATTTGTTGTAATTTTTTAAATTTGTACTTTACTGACTCAAATTCTTTTCAAGAACTGCTCTTATTAAGCACTGGAAACATACTTCAAGTTAATGTCAACCCAGCCTATGATTAATTTCCCACAGTATAAAATCTCTGAAAAGGTTAAGGTAAATTAAACCACCATTTTGAAACAGTCCATGGCTAGTAATTAATTGCTGCAATATAATTTTAGAAGTCATTCTCGCCTTGAGCTAGCTCATTTTGTAACTTGATGAAATGCCATGCTCTAGTTGCAATAAAAATAACTTATTGAAAAATTTTGCAACCCTTTAAGAAATTCTAACATTCAAAAAACTTGTGTTAAAAGATACCACCAGTTTCTCTCCGATCTTAAAAATGTACTCTGTTATGTTAGCGGCATAATGCTGGGTTTTGGAAGTCATAAGCAATAGGTTCACTACTACAACTCAATGCATCCCCTTGTGATGATGCAGGTCTGCTCCATGCTCCCACTTCCTTTTTGGGTGCTCTTTTGAACCCGACACTGTCGGTAATGTAACCGGATGAGCTGGACAATGAGGACACCAAAGGAAGCAAGGGGAAATGTGCAAAACGGCAAAAGTGCTTTTATTACAAACGAAAAAAAAAAACAAAACAGTGTCCAAATTAAGTGCAATACATGAAAATGTCCATAAATAAATAAATAATCAATAAAACTAGGATTACAAAGTGGAGGTTAAAATCCAATAAATAAATCTATTAAAACGAGGTTAAAACAGTTGCTGGAAGCAGTCCTTTAAAAACAAAACCCGGTGCCGCCTTCAGCAGGGGAGTTGCCCTACCTGCAGCTGACCATCTCCTTCTAGTCTGGTCACTTTTTGGTCCCTGGCTCTGTGGGCTATCACCAGACTGAGACAGGGGATGCCCAGTGACCGGGTGCTCACGCTGAGGCTTCCATCTCCCAAGTCTCCGACTCCCGCTGCTTTCTGCAGCAAGCCAACCACCTTCCGGTCACTCCTGCTCCTCTAAAGCGCTCAGCAGGAGCAACCACTTCTTGCTGCCCCTGAGTGTCAGCCTAACACTCCTGAGGGGCTCTCCTCACAGCTGCCTGCTCATATCAGAGTCTGCACTTGCTTGCTCACTCACTCACCGGCTTTCAGCTTCCAGCTTTCTCTTCTTCCTCCTCAAACCTCTGTTCACTTTTCCGATCTTTCTTCTCCCCCTCCGCACTTGCGCTTCTCCTTTTTAAAAATGGGGACGTGGCACAGGTGTGGCAATTAGCAGCTCCCAGCATCAATTACTGATATGGACAATTCCTCACTTGTGCACTTAAGTGAGGAAACTCCTGGAACACGTCGCGTCTGAGAACCGCTCCGACCACACTACTATCCCCCATCTATAGGCCGCGAGTGCTGTGATTATTTATTTAAAAATTGGCCTTTTCTTCTACGTCGTGGACCAGCTATACCACACCCCTGCACTAGTTAAAACACTCTTGTCTTAACTACAGTTACTCTGCCCATCTTGTGGTCTGCAGTGAGATGGGCAAAGTTGGAATGGAAAGTCACTTCACACATTTAGACTAAAATGTAGTAGTGCATGTGCCATCTCACTGCTCCACAGAGTGTCTCCACTTGCAAACAATTGCTTGTTCACTGGAGTATTACTAATACTTAATGCTACTAAGAGAAGAAGCAACCATTTGAAGTGTTACTCTGCATATTCGAATCAGTGTTTTTGATTATTCTTTGCATATTTAGCCATTGACTTAGCAAATTAATATTTTAGACATTAAAACTGTCAGAATATCTGTACTGAATGCCATTTTATAAATCTGCATAACCCTGAGCACGGTTATGGGGGGCTGGAGTCTGTTGCAGCAGGCATAGCGTGCAAAGCAGGGACAGTCCCCTGGACAGGGTGAACACACTCACACATGCACAATAGGGCCAGTTTAGTCTTGCTAGTCCACCTTAACTTCATGCCTTTGTACTGAGGGAGAGAACCAGAGCACACAGAGGAAGCCCACACAGATGTGGGGAGACCTGGTTCATGCAGGGAGGACCTGGGAACCTGAACCCTGGTATCCTTACCGTGAGGCAGAAGTACTATCAATGCACTATTGGAAGGTTACACTGTAGTGCTTTCATATAAAGGGAACTGATGTATTAAGTTTCCTTTTTATTAACCATTACAGAATGTTGGGTATATTTTATTAAGTTATGTTGTAAAACAGTATATTGTACACTAGCAGGGGTTCCTGTGCAAGCCAAGTTGGGGCACCAATTAAAATTTATGATGAAACAAAGCCTATAGTCTTCCTCGGTACAAATGGCGGATCTGTGCAAAATTTGGGAGAGATAGGTTTAATGTTGTGGATTTGCATACAGGGTAAACACAAATGTTCACCTTTATATATTAGATATGCCAAATTGAAAAGCAATGTTCTTATAATCCTCCATATATTTTCTGTTAGCATTATCTGTACATAAAACAAAATTTAATATTTTACAGATGAAATCACATAATTTATTGTAGTACTGCTCTGTTGATAATATGTTAACCTTATGTTTTTGTATATTCTCTTTCTTTTTTTATAGTAACACTTGAGATATTTATTACTAATTCCTAACATGCTGTATTTTCTGTATTTTGACATTGGTACAGGGCATGGAATAACTGCTGTAAAAGAGAAAGCGGGGGCTACCCTCAGAAAACAGAACATCTCTTCTTTAGCAGAGGAAAGTAAAGAGCATGAAATAAATCAGACTGTAGAATCAGGTAATAAACATTTTTGAAATTGTCATATCTTATGTAGCTCATATTCAAAAAGTTAAACGTTTGGTTGAAGAACTTCAAAGGTTTTGGATTTTGTGCGTTTGTTTGCTAAATATGAATATGGATGACTGGAAGGATGGATGGATGGATAGATAGCAATTGATTCGTACCCTGGGGGGATTTTTGCTTTTTGCTGAGAAGGAAGTACATAAATATTATAACAAAGAACAAACCCCCTCTGACATACACACCTGAATTACTGAAAGGAAAGAAAGCTAAAAAGAAAGAAAACTTCTGACTCAACTAAAGATAAAAAGAGCAATCACAGTTACACTGAGGCATTATAAAGGTATATTTTCGTTGGTATAAAAGAGACACAGTATTGTTTCTTCACACATTGCTGCTGAATAATTTGCTGGCTGAAAATTCTCAATGAAGGTGTGTCAGGGAGAGGATGTGCAGAATTATTCATAATGGCTCTCTGGATTCTAAAATGTGATTTTATTTTGTTTTATGTTTACTTATAAATGTTTCATTTATGTGAAACAGGATTCAATGCATTTATGTAAAACAGCATTTGAATGCAAGTCTTCTTCAATTAGGTGTTAAGTCTCAACTTAATGAGGATGTTTGCATTCAGCTAGAAGATATCTGGGATAGAAGCCTTAGTAATAGTTACTTCATTTTAATAGTACAAAGGCAAGTTTAGAGAGGGATATTAAATCATGGGGGACTTTAATTACCAAAATATGTACTGGAATAACCTTACAAATACTTTTTAGAAAGAGTTTTAGACATAAACACTTTTTTTTTAACATAGAAAGTTAAATCACAAATATGGGGCAAACCTGTTAAGATTTAGTATTCTTTATCAATCAGGATAGGACTCAGGGGGAGATGTAATTGAAATCTAGGATCTATCCATCCATCCATCCATTTTCTAACCCGCTGAATCCGAATACAGGGTCACGGGGGTCTGCTGGAGCCAATCCCAGCCAACACAGGGCACAAGGCAGGAACCAATCCTGGGCAGGGTGCCAACCCACCGCAGGACACACACAAACACTCCCACACACCAAGGCCAATTTAGAATCGCCAATCCACCTAACCTGCATGTCTTTGGATTGTGGGAGGAAACCGGAGCGCCCGGAGGAAACCCACGCAGACACGGGAGAACATGCAAACTCCACGCAGGGAGGACCCGGGAAGCGAACCCGGGTCTCCTAACTGCGAGGCAGCAGCGCTACCACTGCGCCACCGTGCCGCCCCATCTAGGATCTAGTGATCATAAAATAATACACTTCACAGTGTTTTGGCTGAGTGCATATTCAAAAAATAAAACAGGTAAGTTTAATTGTATTAGGGCAAATAATGAGCAGGTATGGTAAAGCCTAAGTAAGATAAATTGGGATAGGCTTTTAAGTGTGAAGACAGTTAAGAAGATGTGTGTTAGGATTAAAAATGTTTCACATATAAAGCAAGACAAGTCTTAGAAGCAGTAAGAAAGAGAACTCCGTGGTGGAAAATAAGCAGCTAAAACAGTTGCAAAGTAGAGAACATTTAAGTCTAAAGAACTAATATCTTAAGCACTAATCATTAGGCATATAAGAGAATCAGAGCAACAGTTAAAAAGGATATCAGGAAAGCTGTATATGAATATTGCAAATGCTCAGAATATGTATTTTTGGAAGTTTGCAAGTGTGAAGATATCGATAACCTTCCAAATGTAATAGGTACTAGAGACTAGGTACTTAGTGATTTGGGCATTGTAGAGGGGCAAGTAATGCTTTAATTAAATATACTGAAATCTAGAAAATCACTATGACCAGATAACATTTATTCTAGAGTGCTTAAGGAAGTAAGTGAGTAAATATATAAACCCTTGACACATACTGTATTTTTCAAAAATCTTTACACACTAGGGAAATTGTTAATGACTGGAAGCCAGTGTTTGCCTTTTGAATAAAAAGAGTGGTCACAATGGTATATCAGCAAATAGTTCATATGAATTCAGACAAGGTAGGTGTGTTACACTAATAGGCTGAAACTCTATGAGGAAACATACGATCAGAGAAGTGCATATGATATTATTCATCTTAATTTTCAAAACATTTTTGATGTGATGACACATAAAAGGTTAGTGACCAAACTAAAAATAAATGGGAAATTAAGGGTGTGAAGTGTAGGTGAGCACAAAACTTACCTAAAAAGAGGAAGCAAAGGGTTATGGTGAGAGGATTTTTTTTTTATAAATGGGTGATGTTAAAAATAGTGTCCCTCAAAAAACAGTTCTGGGGCCAATGCTCTAATTAATATAAATAAACAACATAGATAAGAATATAAACACCAATTTGATTAAGTTTGCAGATGATACCAAACTAGCTGGAAGGGCAGATAATGAATGATTAATTGTTACAGAGGGACATGGACAGCGTACATGCTTGGGCAGACTTGTGGCAGATAAAATGTAATGTAAGTAATTGTAAGGTAGCACACATAGGAAGTTTAAGTGTTAGATCTGAATACACAAAGGAAGGTTTGAAAATTGAAAGTGCACCCCTTATAAGAAGGATGTAGAAGTCATATTGGAATTGCCATTATCTATATCAAGACAGTCTACAGAAGCAATCAAGAAAGCTAACAGGATGCAAGGTTTTATAGCACGATATGTGGAATACGAGGGGGGACCCATTGGCGGAAATACACTTATCTAACCGTTTGTTCCATTGTTCGAAACATTTTTTAAATTCGTCTGAAGTAATGCCCATTTAATGCTCTGGTCATTTCTTGTTTTACCTCTTTGACGTCAGCAAAACGCCTTCCTTTCAAGTCATTTTTCATCGGAGGGAACAAAAAGAAATCACACGGAGTTAAATCCGGTGAGTAGGGTGGGTGGTTCAGGGTTTTCATACCGTTTCAATAACAATAGTTTCTGCAACACTTTTTTCAAGAAGAAAACAAAATTTCACTGCCGCTCGTTGCTCACGATAATCGGCCATCATAAAAAAACGACGCTTACACAAAACTACTTTTACAAAATTCACTGAACACAAGCACAACCTTCCAGACTAATGGCACTTGGCAGACTGACTTGTGAGGAGTGTAACTAGATCGCCCTAGCGGCCCAACCACGTACTACAAGTACCATCCTAACAACAACAAAATTCCTGTTATTTTTGGGTCCCCCCTCGTACAAGTCAAAGGAGGTTATGCTTAAAATTTTATAATGTACTAGTGATTCCTCATCTGGAGCACTGTAGTCACCATACTACAAAAAAACGTACCAAGGATAGATAAGGTTCAGAGAAAAGCATCTAGGCTGATTCCCGGACTGAGTATTATAAGCTATGAGAAGAGATTAAAGGAGTTAAACCTTTTCAGAAATTATGAGGTGATATAATTGAAGTGCTTAAAATTCTGAAAGGAAATTAGTACAGTGGATTGAGGATAAATGCTTCAAGAAGAACACAGGGATAAAAATTGCACAAATGTTATACAAGTTTTTCTTGACACTGTAGTAAAACATAAAGAAGCTAATAAAGTGTCTGGGGCACCCAAAGGTAAACCCCATACGTTATAAAGAGTGCAAAAGGCCTCAAAAATATGTATATTAATGCAAAGTCGAGACCAGTCCCATTTTGTTGGTTAAGTCTGCCCGAAGATGGCGGTGGTTCTGTTTATGGTGGTTTCTTGGAAAAAGAGGCGGACACAGATGGGCTGGCCCCGCAATTGACGTCATCGATGGTGGCACATCAATATTCCTTTCTGGCAAAGGGAAAGAAGAAGAGATACCATTATTGCTTAGCACCCTCGGTTGGTCCAGGGTAATATTGTCATCATCTAAGCCCGTAATTTGTTCCCTAAGTGCACGCATGTGACAACACAAAGAACTATTGACACATGGAATAAATTACCAAGTAGTGTAGTAGCGAGTAGGACCATAGAGAATTTCAAAGCTTGGCTTGATAGGTGAATAAGATTGGCGAGCTTGTTGTGCCTAATGACCTGTTCTTGTCACAGTTGTTCTAATCTTCTAGAAATTTAGCTGTATCAAAACATTTTTTTTAATAATTGACAATTACTTTGATTATTATCTGCTTTAAATGTATTTAGAATAGTGAGGTTTAGTAGCATGTAGATTATAAATTATGCATGTCACTTGTGTTTTAATGCCATGGCAACTGGTTTCTTGCTATAAGTTTCATTGTAACTAAAAGGCCTTTACTGCTAGAAGGAAAATTTCCTATTTGCAACATTAGTTATATAGGAAAGATCATAAAAGGGTATTCAGACCATTATGTTCATGCTAGCTAATAATCAAGGTGTCCCAATCTCTTAATCCAAATAATTTAAAAAAATCTTTTTAATGTCTCACTTTGACCCACATAACTTCTTTCTTTCTTCCAGATTCCCTCATCGCTCGCTTTGCGTGAAGAAGTACTTTGGTTTTTGGCCTGAGTACACCCTTAAATTTACATTAGTGTCCTTGAGTGTGTGAATTTCTATTTAACTAAAACCAATTTGTATTTGCTTTTAAGAAGCATGAACATTTAAATTATTCTCCCAGGTATCATTTTATAATTTTGTCTAGGAATGGTGCTTGGTGCAGATTCTGCCTTCCTACAGCATGGGGCCATATTAGCTTGATGACCAGTACTGCAAGCACTATTTAAGGTTCATTCTTATTAGTGCATTATAAAATCTAAATGTAACATCTGTTGATTTATATTCAGCAGTTGTTTTAGTATAACCTAATGTTGGCTAAGTTAAAGCAGAGACAGTCAGATATATAAATGAGAGTAATAAATAACAAAATATAATAATCAGAAGGGTACAGAGTGTGGAAGATAAACATTCAAAATAATAGGGGCAAAAGAATAAACTGTATAGCCTTCTTGGTCTAACTAAACAAAAGTCAATATGTGCCTATCTGTTATGGAAGCTGGCCCAGTTTTCTACCTTTGTTTATTCCCTACTACTCACTCCCTACTTTCTTCTTGTTTGTTTAGCTTCTCTTACTCCCACCAGCTGTACCCTTACCATCACCTCCCTACTCCAAGTACAGCTGGCATGTGGTCTGTAGGGCATTTTAGGGTCTTGCCTGCACATGCTTCCAGGTAAAGCCCAGCTACTACTTTTGAGGTCAAGAAGGAGTGAGGAACTCCTGACAGCGTTTTTGAAGAACTCCCTTTAAAGGCACCAAGTTTCCCTGCATTCAGGCACTGTATCCTTCTAGTAAAGTACCAGGTAGAGAACAATTGTCCATCATACTGGGAAGCAGGGAGAAATATATTATGTGAAGAATCAACCTGATGTTACTTATTAGTATGGAGTGCTTCAGGTATACTCCATCATTGTTCTCCTTTCTGGGTATATTGGTGCCCCAGAAGTCACTTATTCTTTGGCTCAATGCACAATACTAGGGCATACCCCCCCTTTTTATGGTGGCCTGTTGTTACTGACTATGACAGCATTGCAAGTGTATCAGCTAGCCGGGCATCTTATTGTCTGATTCCTGTCCTGTATGCTACCAGCATAATATCCTCTCAGTCCATTTAGGGTCTTCTTTTACACTAACATTTTATTAGCACATTTTCTGTAGTATGGAAGTGTTCAAATGCTGCAATTATTGTCATATTTTTATAATGGGAATTATTTTACAATATGCACTGTTCAGTAATAAGCATTTGTAAACCTGTTTAAGATACTATACTTATATAATATGTTTTATGTTTATTGCACTACAACTATAGTCAGCACTTTAATCCACTTATTAGCTGTCAGGTAGTATGATGTTCAGAGTAATACTAAGCTAGCAAGTCAACTGCAAAGGCATTGTTTAAGTGAAGAGACAATAAAGAATTATGTATTACATACATTTATACAGGGAATCCAGGTGAATCTTATGTGAAAATGTTTTATTGTATTCATAAATTTGTCCATTGATTTTTGGAAGCATGTTTTTTATCCTTTATTTGCTTCTCAAATCTATTTAACTGGCTCTGTGAACATATATTAAAGCATATAAATGCATGGTTTGAGGGATTAAACTGTATATGCTTAAATTGCATAGCACACAGTCACTTTAGGTTTGTTCACATTTTTGCCTTTACCTTTGTTTTTTTTTCTGAAACAGCATAATAGAAGTAATAGTTGGCAAACCAGTAAAACCAATTATTTTCTATGTCCCTTGTTTAAATCACAGCATACCAGCACAGTGTGTTTAAAAAAAAAAAACAAAAGTGACATACTGCATTTTTTCTGCACATAGACGCTCATAAAACCCAGCATTATGCACATTAGTGTATTTCTTCTCACTGTAAAGCACACAACATAGGAAGCATGTTCTTGCTGTTGCCTAGCAACTGCTATTTCCTGTTTTCTGCAGGTGGTTTTCTTAGCACATGCATACTTCAAGTAACATGGAAAACAGTTGTTGCAGTTGTTATGATTGCCATAATAAGTGGCAAAGTTGGCATTTTACTACCAAACAATAACACCACATATGACACAACTCAACAAAATATATATGTTATATCTCAGAGAGATGGGAAGATATTTTATGAAAACATTTTGGAGAACTAAACATAGTCAAAATAGTGTGTTGGGTTTGAACACCAAAAGTCTAATCAATCTTTCACAAATCCTAATCACTAACCAACAATCAAAGTTGAAACAGCAGTAAGTACAGAAACAAATGTAATAGTATAAAAAAAGATTTCATTGATCCAAATCTCAGATATATTGGATTTGTATGTCTCAAATTAAATTCTGTTGCATGTCATGACATCAGAGGTCACACTTTCACTGAGGCTCAGGTAAGAATCACCATAGCAGCAGAACGCATCAAACTGTTGGCAATCATGCAAAAACAAAAAAGTGTTGCAATATAATGAAATTCAGAAACCTTCAATCGAAGAGAAGTTGGAAATTAATTATACAGGGTAACGGACCTTTGAAGGTATATAAATAATGTCTGTAAAGGAAAGGAATAATAAATTAACAAAACTATAAATCATAACAGTCTGTACCTGAGATGATTCCAATGATTTTCCCACTAAAGACCTTTATATAAACATAAAATGACAGGCAGGCAAATGCAGAAATAGTGCATTAAAGTGCAATAAGTCAAAGCACAATAAAAATATGCAGAAAATGCACCTGCAGTGACACGCATCTCAGCATATGCATAGGTGTGAATAAGGCCTTAAGGAAACTGAGTATGATCTATAGGGGGATTTAGTGTTATATATATGTTCGCTTTCCGGGTCCTCCCAGCATGGAGTTTGCATGTTCTCCCCGTGTCTGCGTGGGTTTCCTCCAGGCGCTCCATTTTCTTCCCACAGACATGCCGGTTAGGTGGATTGGCGATTCTAAATTGGCCCTTGTGTGTGCTTGGTGTGCGAGTGTGTTTGTGTGTGTCCTGTGGTGGGTTGGCACCCTGCCCGGGATTGGTTCCTGCCTTGTGCCCTGTGTTGGCTGGGATTGGCTCCAGCAGACCCCCGTGACCCTGTGTTCGGATTCAGCGCGTTTGAAAATGGATGGGTGGATATATATATATACAGTATATGGAAGAGAAGGTCTGTAATACGGTTTGCATATTTGCAGCTGGAGATCCACAAAGGGAGAAAATGAATCACGTATCAAAAGTAGTTTTTTATTCCTGCGCTTTCAACCCCTGCCATCATCAGGGTCTTCATCAGAGGATAATGCTTAGACTTACAAGGCAATATATAGCAAAAAAATTACGTGGGGAGGTGGCTAAGTCAGTGTGGTCAGGAGGGGGGTATTGGGTGTGGATTTCCAGCTACAAATATATATATATATTATATAAATTTATATATATATTGTGGACCACCGGGACACATACAGCAGCCCTAACCATACACAGACAGGTAGAGACACAAATTCAGCACAGAAAGCATTTATTTAAAGCTGGGGAAGTGCTTCTTCCTCGTTCCCCAAAGTACAGCACAGTACATAGAGCACAATTCACAAAACAGGGAAACTTTCTTCCCTTCCAATTCACAGTCTTTCCGTCTCCACTCCTCCCTCACAAGCGTTGTCCTTCTTCCTTCCTACTCTGGCTCTATGAATTGAGCGAGGTGGCTCCTTTTATTTTGGCCCTGGGAGTGTTCCAGGTGGCTCATTACTTGGTCCTGGAATCATATATATGTGTACTAGGAGGTTACCCCCTGCTCACTTCGCTCACCAACCCCCATGGCCTGCGCTACGCGCCAGCCACCTCGTGTCTCTGCCGCTCGTGTTGTGAAGAGGGGGGATTAATGCACCTCATGGAGAGGTGGTCGCTCCTCTGAAACCCCCGGTGACACAATAAGAAACAAATAGGTTTTTTTTTTTACCTTCTCTTTGTTCGTTCAGCTGCTGGCTTGCTGCTGCTGCGGTGCTGCATGAGCTGCATCTCACACAGCACTTCAAACATTTAAAAGCCTGTATGGCAGCTGTCTTTGTCATCTACTCTTTGTCTTTTATTTCCGGCACCCGGGGGGGTGCAGTGAGTGTGTACGCCTGATGAGGCCAGAATCGGGGCGAAACATGTGTCGCGTACTCTTTGCATTATTTGACAGTAAAACTATTTCAATATATACTGTATATATATACACACGCACACATACACACATATATATATATATATATATATATATATATATATATATATATATATACACACACACACATACATTCTTTGGGGTGTGAGCAACTGTTGCTGGGGGTGGCAGAATCCATCAAGGAAGAAAAATGAAAAACATTATTTGTACAAAATCTTAATTTATTTATCCATTCCTAAATAATTAAATGGGCAGGCTATTTCGTATCAGTGGAATACGCTGTTTGTTAAAACGTATGACTCCCGCTCTTATGTGCAAGTCTGCGTGCATATTATGAACTATCATATCTGTTCAAGTTCTATTTAAATTTTAAATATAAGGAATTTTTATTTAGTCGACAGAAATATCTTTGGTAGTAATGTAAGTTAAATGTAGGCATCATTGCATACATTTTTCTTCATCATACAAATGTAAAGAGTAAATTCGCCTTACATTCCAACCAAAGATATTTGTGTCGACTAAATCAGGGTGTCAAACTCAATTGCACTGGGGGCAAAAATCCAAAACACACTTTAGGTCGCAGGCCGAACAGGATAAACATTTATTGAACACACTAAAACTAAACTTTTAAAACTTTAAAACTTTTAAAACTTAACTTTTTTGAATATAAATATGAATAAAAACAGACAGGAATATTATTCCTGAATAAATCAACTCAAACCTTAAATTGATTATAATATTTTGCTCTCCATAAAAATATATCCTGTCTAAATTATACAAGTTAGAAATAAAGTAAACGTTAAAAGAACAAACATTCAAATTTCTTTACTCTTATGTAATTTTATATAAAAAATAAACTTAGATTTTAAATATCCCAAAAGATTTTGCTCTCCATAAAAATATATCCTGTCAAAATTATACAAATTCAAATATGAACATGCTGCATAACAAAACCTGGAAATATAAATAAAATGTGTTCTTTTCAGCAATAACAAATCAAATCATTCAGTTGTCTTTGCTCATATGTCATTTTATCAGAGCTGGGTGCCTGGCATTTTTTTTGGCAACAAGTTCGTTTATGTTTGGTGTGAGGTTCTGTGTTGTGGAGATTCTCAGGATGGACTGCAGGTGCTCATCAGTGAGGCGACTCCTGTGTGCTGTTTTGTTAGTCTTCATCACTGAGAAGAGCTTCTCACACAGATATGTGCTACCAAACATGCACAAGGTTCGAGCCGCATGTAGACGGAGCTGGAGCATTTCTGCAGGAATGGAGTGAATAAACTGTGCGGGCCCTGCAGTATCGTACTTTGCCTTCAGTGTGCCATTACACTGCAGCTCAATCTCAGGTGCAGTTTCCACATCGACGGCAAATGGGTTGCGAAACAACTCAAAATTCTTTTTTTGTTCTTCAAAGTCACCAAAGTGCCATGCGAACTCAGTGCGCAGTGCGCTCAGTTTATCAGCAAAGTGCGTATTTGGGAACACCGTTGTGCCGACTTGGTTCAACATTACTTGGCAACAGGGAAAGTGGGGCAAGTTACACTGGTGCATTTGTGTCTCCCATAAAAGCAGCTTCACTTGAAATCACTTTGTGATTGTGCACGGGTAAAAACGTCTGCTGAAGTGTCAGATTCTTCTTTAACTCTTCTGCTTTCTGTATCTTGTGCATTGCATTCAGGTCTTTCAGGTTATCCTGATGTTTTGTCTCATAGTGCCGTCTTAGATTAAATTCTGTAATTACAGCCACATTAGCTCCACAAATGAGACACACTGGTTTACTGGTAATGTCAGTAAACATATACTCAGCCTCCCATCGGTTTTTAAAGGCTCTATTTTCAGAATCAACTTTTCTCTTCGGCATCATGTGGGCTAGCTTCGCAATAACTTGCAGCATCATAAGCTAGACTTGATTAACGCGGTAAGTGTTCAGCAAGGCAGCTGAAGCGCTGCATTATGGGATCTGTAGTTTATTGTGTTACCAGTGCTTCATATCCCCGGGCCATTAATAACAATAATACAGTATATAAAATGATCTTGCGGGCCGGATATAATTACATGCCAGGCCAGATGTGGCCCGCGGCCCTTGAGTTTGACACATATGGACTAAATAGAACTTGAAAAGATATATTTTTTCGAATGTGATCGCAATTCAGATCGAGTTGACGCGCACTACAGTACATCGAGCCCGCGTGCTATTGTGGTTTTGCCTGAGTGCCTCAATAAGTTACCCTCCCCTCGCTCTTACTTTTTTACCGTTCATCTAATGAATACACTGAGTATGGCTTTACCAAAACAATCATTGATGGCGAATAAAGTATCCATTATTCGAGTATGTAGATCAGGGTATATATCTATACTAATAAAAGGCAAAGCCCTCACTCACGCACTCACTCACTCACTCACTCACTCACTCACTGACTCATCACTAATTCTCCAACTTCCCGTGTGGGTGGAAGGCTGAAATTTGGCAGATTCATTCCTTACAGCTTCCTTACAAAAGTTGGGCAGGTTTTATATCGAAATTCTACGCGTAATGGTCATAACTGGAAGCAGTTTATCTCCATTTACTGTAATGGAGATGAGTTTCAACGGCGTGGGGGCGGAGTTTCGTGTGACATCATCACGCCTCCCACGTAATCACGCAGTACATAGAAAACCAGGAAGACCTCAAAAAAGCACTCAAGAAAACATGCATTATATAATTGAGAAGGCAGCGAAACAATAAGAAGCGAGCGAGTGACATATACAACCATATTCATGAGTTCTGCTACTTCGGAAACAAAGCACGATGTAAGCCTACACTTTAAATTAAGTTCATAGACAGGCTGCCGCTGGCGTTGGTAATTTAGTGCCTGCCCATATAAGGCCGTCCGTCAGCGGCAATCCAATAGCAAACTGCCACGGGTAAATATTCACAGGTGAAGGACTGTGCTTATGGAGAGGAAAATGAGATGGTCAGGGTGGTGTTTGACACAAACTCAGCGAAACTGCGAGAGAAAGTTTTAAGTGCCAGGACTAAGGTAACATTAAATAAAGCTATGGACATAGCACGAGATGGCACCAGCACAGCTGGGAACCTTCGATGCAAGTACACCGAGTGGCTCACGTGAACTGATGCAGTGCACAGATAAAAGGCAACAGTTCCAAAGAGCTGAACAAAACCGAATTACACAATTGAAAAGGCAGCAAAAATATGAAGTGTCTGATAAGCATATTCATAAATGCAGCTACTGTGGAAACAAAGCACACGGTGGAAAAAGTCAATGTCCCGCTAAAGGAAGACAGTGTAAAAAAACCCGTGCATGCAGTGTGTCAGGTCTCAGATAAAAAAGAAGACGAGCTGTTTATTGATGCAGTAAGAAACGAATCGATGAATGAAACCTGTCATCTTTACAGCGATTGACAAACACGGAATGTAACTTGAACACAACACATCCTACAAATACGAACCTGATTGAAAGAAATAATGATAATCAAATCCTTGATGACAGCAACACTCAGTAACACTCACAAAACAAATACTGTATATTGACAGTCATGTTACGTTATTTTTAAAATGTTCCCTTTTCTTTTTCTACCTTTTTTAACACACTACTTCTCCGCTGCGATACGCGGGTATATATATATATATATATATATATATATATATATATATATATATATCCCGCTCTACATACTCGAATAATGGATACTTTATTCGCCATCAATGATTGTTTTGGTAAAGCCATACTCAGTGTATTCATTAGATGAGCGGTAAAAAGTAAGAGCGAGGGAGGATGACTCATTGAGGCATGCAGGCTGTAGTCTTGCGTCAACTCTATCTGAATTGCGCGATCACATTTGAAAAAATATATCTTTTCAAGTTCTATTTAGTCCATATGTGTCAAACTCAAGGGCAGCGGGCCACATCCGGCCCGGCGTGTAATTATATCCGCCCGAGATCATTTTATATACTGTATTATTGTTATTAAAGCCGGGTATATGAAGCGCTGGTAACACAATAAACTACAGATCCCATAATGCAGCGCTTCAGCTGCCTTGCGAACACTTACCGCTTACTAGAGTTATTGCGCACTGAGTTTGCACGGCGCTTTGGTGACTTTGAAGAACAAAAAAAGTCCGTCTACATGCGGCTCGAACCTTGTGCATGTTTGGTAGCACATATCTGTGTGAGAAGCTCTTCTCAGTGATAAAGACTAACAAAACAGCACACAGGAGTCGCCTCACTGATGAGCACCTGCAATCCATCCTGAGAATCTCCACAACACAGAACCTCACACCAAACAGAAACGAACTTGTGGCCAAAAAAAGATGCCAGGCGTCCAGCTCTAAAATGACATATGAGCAAAGACAACTGAATGATTTGATTTTTATTGCACGTAAGAGCGAAGTCAACCGTTTTAACAAACAGTATATTGCACTGATCTGAAATAGCTGTGTGTGTATACTGTATATGTAGATATGTATGTATATGTATATATATGTTTATATATGTGTGTGTGTATGTATGTATATGATATATATATATATATATATATATATATATATATATATATATATGACAACAACACTCATCACTCACAACAGTGACAAAACAATTACATTGACAATCAGGTTACGTTATTTTCAAAATGTTTCCTTTTCTTTTCATTGCTTCTTTAACACACTACTTCTCCGCTGCGAAGCGCGGGTATTTTGCTAGTATACATATATATATATATACCCGCGTATCGCAGCGGAGAAGTAGTGTGTTAAAGAAGTTATGAAAAAGAAAAGCGAACATTTTTGATGTTGATTGTCAATATACAGTAATTGTTTTGTGAGTGTTATTGAGTGTTGCTGTCATCAAGAATTTGATTATCATTATTTCTTTGAATCAGGTTCGTATTTGTAGGATGTGTTGTGTTCAAGTTACATTCCGTGTTTGTCAATCGTTGTAAAGATAACAGGTTTCATTCATCGATTCGTTTCTTACTGCATCAATAAACAGCTCGTCTTCTTCTTTATCTGAGACCTGACACACTGCATGCACAGGTTTTTTTTTACACTGTCTTTCTTTAGCGGGACATTGACTTTTTCCACCGTGTGCTTTGTTTCCGCAGTAGCTGCACTTATGAATATGCTTGTATGTATCAGACGCTTCATATTTTTTTGCTGCGTTTCCATTGTGTAATTCGGTTTTTGTTCACCGCTCTTTGGAACTGTTGCTTTTTGTCTGTGCACTGCATCAGTTAATGTGAGCCGCTCGGTGTACATGCATCGAAGTTTCCCAGCTGTGCTGGTGCCATGTCGTGCTATGTCCGCGGCTGTATTTAATGTTAGCTAAAACCCGGCACTTAAAACTTTCTCTCGCAGTTTCGCTGAGTTTGTGCCAAACACCACCCTGACCATCTCATCTTCCTCTGCATAAGCACAGTCCTTCACCCGTGAATATTTAGCGGCAGTGTTTCTATTGGATTGCCGCTGACGGACGGCCTTATATGGGCAGGCACTAAATTACAAACGCCAGCGGCAGCCTGTCTATGAACTTAATTTAAACTTTAGGTTTACACCGTGCTTTGTTTCCGAAGTAGCAGCACTCATGAATATGGTTGTATATGTCATTCACTCGCTTCTTATTGTTTCGCTGCCTTCTCAATTGTATAATGCATGTTTTCTTCAGCGCTTTTTGGAGCTCTTCCTGGTTTTCTATGCACTGCGTTGACAGTCAGTTCACGTGATTACGTGGGGGCGTGATGATGTCACACGAAACTCCGCCCCCATGGCTTTTGAGCTCAACTCCATTACAGTAAATGGAGAAAAGTAGCTTCCAGTTATGACCATTACGTGTAGAAGTTCGAAATGAAACCTGCCTAACTTTTGTAAGGAAGCTGTAAGGATTGAGCTTGCCAAATTTCAGCCTTCTACCTACACGGGAACTTGGAGAATTAGTGATGAGTCAGTGAGTGAGTCAGTCAGTCAGTCAGTCAATCAGTGAGGGCTTTGCCTTTTATTAGTATATATATATGTATATAGCAAAATACCCGCACCTGGCAGTGGAGAAGTAAAAAGAAAAGGAAACATTTTAATAATAACATAACATGATTGACAATGTAATTGTTTTGTCATTGTCATGAGTGTTGCTGGCATATATATATATATATATATATATATATATATGTGTGTGTGTACATATATACACCCACACATATACTATGGGTTGCCAAACAGGCAAATAAATTGATTTTGTGAATATATAAAGTCGGCGTCAGAATATATAAAGTCAAAACTTGAATATGTAAAGTCAGCGTCGGTATACATAAAGTCAAAACTTTTTTCTGAACATATATAAAGTCAAAACTTGAATATATAAAGTCAGCGCTGGAATATATAAAGTCAAAACTTGAATATAGAAAGTCAGCGTCGGTATATATAAAGTCAAACTTGTTTCTGAATATATAAAGTCAAAGTCAAAATCTATTGATTGAAACGACTCTGAACTGAACTAAGTGAACAAAAACATATTCAGAAAAATAAATTAAAAAAACACTGTTCGGTTAATGTTTTGAAAATGATGCATGTGCCCTGCCCAGGATTGGTTCCTGCCTTACGCCCAGTGTTGGCTGGGATTGGCTCCAGCAGACCCCCGTGACCCTGTTGTCGGATTCAACGGGTTGGGAAATGGATGGATATTCCAGCGCTTACTTTATATATTCCGACGCTGACTTTATATATTTAAGTTTTGACTTTATATATTCTAGCGCTTACTTTATATATTCCGAAATATTCCAACGCTGTCTTTATATACTCAGATTTTGACTTTATATATTTGGGAATGACTTTATATATTCAAGTTTTGACTTTATTTATTCCAGTGCTGACTTTATATATTCAAGTTTTGACTTTATAGATACCGACAATGACTTTATATAATCAAGTTTTGACTTTATATAGTTAAATGTAGTCATCATTGCATAACTTTTTCTTTACCATAGAAATTTAAAGACTAAATTCAACTTCCATTCCTAACAAAGATATTTCTGGCAACTAAATAGAATCTACTTATATCCAAATTCGAGGTATTGAGCTGTCGCCTGCCTGCCTGAATAAGTCACCCTCGCTTCGCTCTTACTTTTTTACCGTTCATTTAATCATGGCTAGTGGCGGAAAAATTATAAAATGGAAGGAGGATTACACTGAGTATGGCTTTACCAAAACAATTATTGATGGCGAATCGATTATTCATAAAGCTTCAATTGGTGATCTGTTTTTCTGTGTTAACCTCATATTTTTTCATACTTCTTCTCAAACCAAGGGGTGCGAGGTTAAAATGAATCGGGAAGCGCTGATCAATGTAATCAGTGTACCAGGAAATCATGCATTGAGAGAAGTTCCCCTTTGCTTGGAATGCAAAGTGTGATTAAATGCGTGATTTTTTAACGCGTTATGGAGCACATGCATCAAAGCTTCTCAGCTGTGCTTGTGCTAAGTAAAGGAAACATTTTAAAAATAAAGTAACACGATTGTCAATGTAACCTTTTGTAAGTAGTGTCTGGAGGATTCAGTGTGGAGAATTTCTAGAGACAGCGTGTGTATTAACTTGTGGATAGGATTACACTGAGTATGGCTTTACCAAAACAATTATTGATGGCGAATCGATTATTCATAAAGCTTCAATTGGTGATCAGTTTTTCTGTGTTAACCTCATATTTTTTCATACTTCTTCTCAAACCAAGGGTGTGCGAGGGTAAAATGAATCAGGAAGCGCTGATCAATGTAATCAGTGTACCATGAAATCATGCATTGACATAAGTTCCCCTTTGCTTGTATTGCAAAGTGTGATTAAATGCGTGATTTTTTAACGCGTTATGGAGCACATGCATCGAAGCTTCTCAGCTGTGCTTGTGCTAAGAAAAGGAAACATTTTAAAAATAACGTAACACGATTGTCAATGTAACCTTTTGTAAGTAGTGCCTGGAGGATTCAGTGTGGAGAAACTGTATAGACAGCGTGTGTATTAACTTGTGGATTTTTCTGTGAGTATTTGGTGGCAGCGTCACAAAGTCGCTTCCGTAACACTGCGTGCGTTAGCTGCGGAGCTCAGCTCAGAGCGAAATGAGGTGAATGGGAGGGGAGATGATGACGTGATTCCCCCACCCGCCTTAACTGTCAATCACCCACAAACACAGTCTCGGAATTTGCATAAGCACAGCCCTTCACGTGCAATTTTAACTTAGTTACAAAGTGATCAAAACTCGTTTATATCCTGCGTCCTCTCATTAAACTTGTATCCCGCATTACCTGTGGGCATGACAAACGCCAGCGGCAGCCTGTCTATGAACTTAATTTAAACTTTAGGTTTACACCTTGCTTTGTTTCCGAAGTAGCAGCACTCATGAATATGGTTGTATATGTCATTCACTCGCTTCTTATTGTTTCGCTGCCTTCTCAATTGTATAATGCATGTTTTCTTCAGCGCTTTTTGGAGCTCTTCCTGGTTTTCTACGCACTGCGTTGACAGTCAGTTCACATGATTACGTGGGAGGCATGATGATGTCACACGAAACTCCGCCCCCACGGCTTTCGAGCTCAACTCCATTACAATAAATGGAGAAAAATAGCTTCCAGTTATGACCATTACGCATAGAATTTCAAAATGAAACCTGCCCAACTTTTGTAAGGAAGCTGTAAGGAATGAGCCTGCCAAATTTCAGCCTTCTACCTACACGGGAACTTGGGGAATTAGTGATGAGTCAGTGAGTGAGTCAGTCAGTCAGTCAGTCAGTGAGGGCTTTGCCTTTTATTAGTATAGAGATATATATACTGTATATGTAGCCACAATAAATGCCTTTATTTTATAGACAAACCAGGGATGAACAACTTCCTTTCTACTGCAGCCACAGCCGCGACACACATAAAAAACATCAATAATAACTCATAAACGTGCAATATCATTTAGGAAAATCGCAACATTTTACTCACCAAAAATTTGGATTATTTGTAAACAAAATTCATTGTCCTCTCTTTCCTCAAAAACAGTTCAATTATTCGGTCGTACGGATTATTGGAGCGCTTCAGTTCCATCAAAACTTCACTTTCTATCCCCATCGAAGCTAATAGTGAAAGGCGAACCCGCCCTGTGGTATTCCTGGCATAAGTTTGAATTCGCTTTAGGGCTGAAAATGTCCGCTCGACAGAAGCAGTGTACACGGGAATGCTCACCGCCAAATATACCAAAGTGAACAGCCGCCCCATGCTCTCATTCAGATTTTTCTGATGAAGGAAGTCAAGGAGATCAGTGGGAGATTTTCCTGCAAAATCATCTATAGCATACATTACAGTCAGTTCTGTTTTTAGCCGAGACAGATCCAAAAGCGCTCCGTGGCTGTTGTGTTAAAGTGTAGAAGGCTGCATGCGTGAAATTTTTCTTGTATTCCCGAAAGTTTTGGGGCTCGAGGAGCGTGACAAACATCAGGTTTTCATGGTCTTGAAATCTGGTCTGTGTCTGGCAAATAATATTGTCCAGAATCCTGCCATGGAGTTGTCCGTAGTGCATGCAACGATCTTTCGCACTGAGCGTTTATGGTGCGTTCAGTGGTGTCGTAGACTTCCTCATATCGGCTTCTGTCCAATCAATGGGTCTGAATACGGTGACGTTGCCATACGCCTGCTAAAGGGCCCTACTGACACCAACTCAAAATCTGATTGGTTGAAGTCCGTCCTTTCTCCTTGCTTTTATATTATTGTTATAGTTATTGTGTAGCTATTTTAGACTTAGTTTACTGTTCAAGTACCCATTTCCTTTATTTAATTTGCGGGTTCTCCACTATTTTTTTGTTCCTTTATTACGATTATAGTTATTTATTGATTCCCTTCTTTGGCTGACTGCCTGCCCATATACTGTAAGGCACTCCGCTGTTTTTTGTGAAGCAGCATTTACACAGCTTCTCCACTGTATTATAAACAAACGCCATATAAGGTCGTCGTTTTTCTTTGCTTCGCCAACTAAGCAGCCTTTTTATTTAATCCACGGGTTCTCCGTTGTTTTATTGTTTGGAGCTCTTCCTTCTTTTCTACGTACTGTGGTCACAGTCAGTTCACGTGATTACGTGGGAGGTGTGATGATGTCACACACAGCCCCGCCCCCCACGGCCATCAGGCTAACGCCCATTATAGTATATGGAGAAAAATAGGTTCCAGTTATGACCATTATGCGTAGAATTACGAAATGAAACCTGCCCAACTTTTGTAAGTAAGCTGTAAGGAATGAGCCTGCCAAATTTCAGCCTTCTACCTACACAGGAAGTTGGAGAATTAGTGATGAGTGAGTGAGTCAGTCAGTGAGTGAGTCAGTGAGGGCTTTGCCTTTTATTAGTGTATATATATATATATATATATATATATATATATATATATATATATATACAGTTATCCCTCCTCGATCACGGGGGTTGCGTTCCCGCGATAGGTGAAAATCCGCGAAGTAGAAACCATATGTTTGTATGGTTATTTTTATATATTTTAAGCCCTTATAAACTCTCCCACACTGTTAACATTATTAGAGCCCTCTAGACATGAAATAACACCCTTTAGTCAAAAGTTTAAACTGTGCTCCATGACAAGACAGAGATGACAGTTCTTTCTCACAATTAAAAGAATGCAAACATATCTTCTCCTCAGAGGAATGTGTGTCAGGAGCAGAGAATGTCAGAAAGAGCGTGCGAGAGAAAAGCAAACAATCAAAAAATTAATACGTGCTTTTAAGTATGCTGAAGCACCGCAACAAAGCGGCATTTTTTAGAGGAGCGTCCATATCTTCTAAGCAAACAGCCTCTGTGCAAACAGCCCCTCTGTTCACACCCTGTCCGTCAGGCAGAGAATGTCAGAGAGAGTGAGAGAGAGAGAAAAGCAAACAATCAAGCACCACGCGGGAAGCATATCTTATATCATTGAGGAGTTTTAGTTAATATGTAATACATGCTCTGATTGGGTAGCTTCTAACCCATCCGCCAATAGTGTCCCTTGTATGAAATCAACTGGGCAAATAAACTGAGGAAGCATGTACTTTAAATTAAAAGACCCATTGTCCACAGAAATCCGCGAACCAGCGAAAAATCTGTGATATATATTTAGATATGCTTACATTTAAAATCCGATAGAGTGAAGCCGCTAAAGTCGAAGCGCGATATAGCGAGGGATTACTGTATATATATATATATATATATATATATATATATATATATATATATATATATATATATAGATATATATAGATATATATAGATATATAAATATATATTTATATATATCTGTCATCCTATATAATATGCATCGCTGGCTGTCCATTTGTCTGTCCAGGATTTTAAATAACCTGTAGCTCGCAAACCACTGTACATATACTACGTGACGTCTACTGTCCACTTTCGGGGTGATGATTGACCTTCAAGGTTATTACTGTTTTTATTTTTATTTTTATTTTATTGTAGAATCAACTCTCAACGCAGCAGTCGGCAGGCCGGCCATGCGCTATTCTCATCCCTACCACCTTCACCGTCACTTCTTCTACCTCTTCATATCATAAATCAATCTTGAGGCAGATTGAAGAATGAAGTTCTAGGAAAACATACTAATTAATTGCAACATAAGCACTGACTTAATCAGATTTAACGTGAAAAGATGCGGACAAAAGGAGAGAAGAAACGGGCTGCTAGGGTGGAGAAAAGAAGAGCTGCCCAGGAAGCAGCAAGCGCATCAACCTCCGAGCAAACGAATGCTAAACGTGCAGACAAAGAGAATGAAAACTAGGAATGGTCAAGTCATGTGTGTTCACTGCACATAAATTGTGCAGTGCGCCATTACTGGTATATATATATATATATATATATATATATATATATATATATATATATATATATATATATATATATATAAAAAGGCTTAAAAAGAAGAACATCCAAATAAAAAATACTGACACCCTCTGGTTCAGCGTGGGATTACCATCTTTGAAGCCATTTTGCTGCCTCCCATGCACACGTGTGTGACAATATATAATTTCAGTATAGTGAAAATTTTTCAAACAAAGAGAGCATAAAATATTAAAATAACACAGACAAAGCTTACTACAAAGAAAAAAAAAATCAATCACCCTGATGCAGTCTTGACATGACGGTTGCCACTAGTGCTATAATACAAGAGGATGTTTAAATAGGAAAATCCTCTGAGATCCTCTGATTAATTGGCTGATGACAAATAACTCATCAGCTAACCTGCCATTAATGGCTTAACCTCTATTTCAAAACATCTTTAGGACTGTACCACTTACTTAAATATTCTGAAATTAAAAATACCAGAATACCTGATTAAACTGCTTACTACATATACAGTGTACCTAGGAGAAAACTAAGATAACTCAAACCTGTCCTCCTCACTCCTTTGAGGAAAATTTTATTCCAGTTTGTAGTAAGTAGTCTCTAGAGCATGGCACTGTTTTTCTGTCTATTTAGCCTTTTTTATAGACTCGCCATTTCTCCACAATGTTTTGAAAGTAATAATTTCTTTTTTTTTTATTTATTTATTTTTGCTATACTGTTGTGGTTGAGAAAATATCACTGTGGATAATGCCGCAGGTTAACTGCTCCAGAGACTTTAATTAAATTCAGATTGCTGTCTGTTTGAAATTTTGTCTGATCTCCAAGGTTCCCATGGGTTTTCTCCCTCAACCCAAACACACGTATGTTTGGCTACTCGGTGACAACATTTTATATTCTATTCTATTTTATGAAATTATTAGAGATAACTGATTGTAAAATATTTTCTATTAAATATGGCACAAAAACTAAAAATTGCCATACTTCAGTTAAATAAAATAATACTAGTCAAGATCAGAAAACAATCAAAAATGTTTAAGTGTAATACACTTGATTAAGCTTTACTTGTTTAAATTTATTTTTATTGCTTTTTTGAAGTTTAAATAAGGTTCTAAACAGAATTCATATTGATTCTATTTTAAAAATACTATAGATGACTCTGGAGATCATATGCCAAAAGAGCTTCCTGCCTCTTCCCCTTCAGCAGGATCTCATGGAATGTTTTCAGCAATTACAAGTGCGGTAAGTTATTTTTTTGTGCCAGTAGCCTTTGGTATTATAAATCTGATTTTGAAATATATAAGTCTAGAAAATTTAATTGCACTGTACCTAATTGTACTACACAGTATGCTAAAGGTAATCCATTTGTGAAAGCTATTTTGTATAAAACATTTACTTGCCCCCTCAAGTAAAGTCATATTAATTTGCCAAATAGTCAATTTTGTATTTAGATAATGACTTTATTTTTATGAATTCTTTAAATTAATAAAAAAAATTATTTGAAGCGAGGAAAATGCCGTTTATAATGGGCTCAAGCATTGAGTTGATAGCTGTTGGATTAATTTTTAGCTCCCAGCAGCAGAAATAGAATGAGTTGCTTTGAAAATGGATACGTGTATAAAAGAGCGCTTCCTGTTATAAAAAGAAGTAGTAACTATAATATAACATTATTAAACTATTAGCAGAACTCTGGAAAACCTCAGAGTAATGTTGAATCAGGCTTTATTTTAAGAAGAATAAAATGATACTGACCATTTATTTTCACTTTTGGTTCTTACTTAATGATGCAGAATGCAGTGAAGCTAACTTCTTTTTATTTAATAAGTAACACAAGTGTATCAGTGTAAAACTAAAAGGTGCACAAAATTAAACATTGCTCTCTTCTAAAAAAATAGTACCATTTTATTGAGAGGTGCAACTTTAGCTAACAGCATATTCATTCATCTGTTACATTACTGTACCTGATAAGTCCAGTTTTAGGAACACAGATAGCTAAAATGTATCATTATGGTATGGTAGACAATTTAGAGTTGTGAGTTTTAGGTTAAATACCGACTCTGGGATGTGGAGAGACACCTAGAATATCTGAATAACTTCAAATTAACAGACTAAGATTCAAATCCACTTTACTAGAATTATCGGGAAGAAATGTACACCACTGATTTTATCATACCAACCACCAACTACCTATTTCCATAGACAGTTAATGTTATAAAGAATAGCTTATGTAAACAAGATTTGTTGATTACATATGTTTTGCCAGCAACAGAATATTTTCAAAGGAAGTACATTTTATGTTTAAAGACTTCTAAAAGACTCTATATAAGGTAAAATAGATCTGAATGATTATACATAAAGTGAAACATAATGTAGATATAATTACAACTCACCCACGCTTCAGCTTAGAGCACATGATAGAATAACAGCTGTAAATATTAACAACTAGCGACTGGGAGCACAATCAAATCAGGCTACAAATTCTAATTTGTGAAATCCATACTTTCTTTGCAAAGAATTATTTGTTTTTTAAGTCCTTGAAATGATTTTGTTATCATGGCACTGATTTGTGCTTACAATAGACCTTTTCGGCCGATGTAATGAAGAGCTTCCTGTTTAAACGGGGCTGCGAGACGTGAACTCAGCTCTTTGGCGCACCTCATTTGATTTTTTTCCGGCATACAAATTTTCAAAACCATACCATATTTTACGACTCTAATCAGAGTCGGAATAATAATTATGTTGGTGTGGTCATTTTAGATCTGAGATCGGATAAAATTTAAACAATGACCGTTGTTAATACCCACCCGTCATTACTCAGTTTGCCAATAGATGTCGGAAGGACGAATGCCAAAACCGAACTGCCCAAAGATAGATTTCGATTTACCAAGCGAATGGCGATACGTTCTAAATTACTTACGGTTCCAGAGCTGTCAAAGGGTTTTAAGTCAGTCGACGATGTTAGACCTGGAAAGTACACACCCGCCAAACCAACGTTCCAAAAACTAACCAAACTTACTGTTATCTGCTCAAACCAACACCGACTTACTATACTCAGCCGTCCAGTGGCGTCACTGAAGCATTCGAACATTCTTAGTCAATCATGCAATACTGCGTCCGTGTTTGCCACGTTATGTTCTACCTACAGAGGCAGAGTCCCATTGGATCGTTCTAACTTGTATTGAGTCGAGGTATTGACGTGAACACCATACATATGGATAGTATCAAATTATATAAAGTATAAGGATTTTACACCTCATTACTTTTAGCATCATCAATGTTAGCTATATTTTGTGCTTCATTTATCAATGTGAGTTTTGCACATTGCGAAGTTGTGCATCTTTCAAAATTTCTAAAAATGGTAATTTGTTAGTTATTTTCTTGCATTCAGACAATTTATTATGTTATATAATGATTTTGTGTGATACATATTAAAGTTCAAATTTACAGTATGTTTGTATGTGTACAGTACATAACATTACTTGCATAACATACTGTTTAGGCACATTGCTATAATACAATTGGCAATACAGAAAACCAGATACATAAAAGAAACAACACAGTTATCGATTTGAGAGGCTGTTGTGTAGTTTTTTAACTTGTTGATAAAATAATTTCCTGAATCTAGTGGTGCTAGTATTAATCATCCTATACCATAAGCCAGAATCGAGGAGCAAGAAAATTGACTGTATAAGTTATGTGTCACTGCCCAGTATGATACATGATGGTGTTTTTGGCCATGAACTTAGCATATGCAGGCTTAAAAAGAAGAACATGCACATAATAAATAAATCTTTATTACCAACACCCTCTGAACACCACCACCCATCATAGCCCCTACCATCCACCTACTGTCCTTATTTGCTGTATATTGCCTTTGATTCCTGTAAGTCTAATCATTTTCCTCTTTTGATGATTCCAAAAGTTGAAAGCTTAGGAGTAAAAACTATTTTAAGATATGTAATTCATTTTCTCCCTTTGTGGATTTCCAGCTACAAATATGCTAACCATATCACAGACCTTTGCTTCCATATATAAAATCCAGTGTCTGCCTGTCTGTCTGCTTTTCACGAGAGAACTACTTAACAGATTTAGATTGGGTATTTTTTTCTATAATTTGCTTGAACATTCCTGTTGATTTTACACCTTCTCTCATCATGCTAAGTATTATAGTTTGGTTGCGGTACCGATTTATTTGCATGAATCTGAGAGACAGGCTGCAGGCTGAGGGGAGGGGGAGGCGGGACCTCAGGAGTAGGGAGCCAGGTGGGGCCCTCCTCACTCACACACCAGCCTCTTACCACGTGTTGGACCATATGTTGCCTCAGATTAGCTAACAATACCTATTTGTTCAGCAGACATTATCACCTAGAGATTATTAGAGTAACGTTTGACATTTTTGAGAGAGAGATCACAGCTGCATGTGTTTTAGAGAATACATGCTCATTGACAGAGATATCATGGCCACGTGCTCTTCTTCCCACGCAGGGGATGCTCTCCCATCAGAGATGAACACGATCAAATACAGTGGCAACATTTGAAGTTGGAGTGTACCATCCTTTCACTTGGCCAGAGATACCTTACCATCTTTACATTTTTGGCAAAGAGATCACAGCAACATTCTTGCCTCTGATAGCAAATCAAAATTATTGGATATCAAGAAGCCTTCCAATACAAAAGCTATCAAAATAAATTCTTCTCAATACAAATTATTGCAGTTTTTTTGTATTGATTTTTAAAGTTTGTCCTGTTTCATTACTACGTGGGCGGAGCCGTGGGGGACAGCTAGTCTCTCTCTCTCTCTCTCTCTCTCTCTCTATATATATATATATATATATATATATATATATATATATATATATATATATATATATATATATATAAAATCCAACGTGTGTGTGTATATCTGTCCACTTTTCACGAGAGAACTATTTAACGGATTTAGATTAGGTTTTTTCTATAATTTGCTTGAACATTCCGGTTGATTTTGCAACTTATCTCATTGCGTTATGAATCATAGTTTGCTGGCAGTACCAATTATTTTGCATGAATCCGAGAGACACACAGCGGGCTGAGGGGAGGGGGGAGGTGCCATCCTCACTCACAAGTCAGCCTTTGGGTGTTCTTTACCTCCGCTTAGCTAGCGAACAAGAGAACTATTTATTAATTTGCTTGAACTTCCTGGTTAACTTTGCAACTTATCTCATCACACTGAAAATCATAGTTCGCTTGTAGGAGTGATATATTTGCACTAATCGGAGACGGAGTCTGTAGGCCGAGGGGAGGGGGAAGCATGACATCAGGAGTGGGGAGGCAAGCAGTGCCCTTTTCACTGTCCCGCTTCACTACTATTCGGACGGAGCTGCAGGGGACAGCTAGTATATATAGAATAAATGCGTATATCTAAACCAGTGTATCCCAACCAATTTATTTATCTGAACCAATAAATATATCTAAACAGATGTATTAAAACCAGTGTATATATTCAAATCAATGTATCTGAACCAATTTATGTATTTATTAATCTTTTTTTCTTGAGCGGACCCTCACAATATATACTGCTCACAAAAATTAAAGGAACACTTTTTTTATTGGGCCTGGCATGAAATCAGTTAAACCTGTCTGATAATTTTCTGGTTGGTTAAGCAGCTGAGGTCATTGTTAATCACTTTCAGCTGTATTGGTGTTCAAGGACTTAACGACAGGTGCACTAAAGTGGCAACAATTAGAAAACCCTCAAAACAGGACTGGTTTTACATGTGGAGGTCATTTCAAGTTTCTCCCTCTTGATCTTTTTTGGCTGGTTTTCCACTCGTGCTAGTTTTGGTTTGAGTAATCATCTCTACTGGCAGTATGAGGCGATTCCTTAACCCTACAGAAGTTGCACAGGTTGTCCAACTTCTCCAGGATGGCACATCCACACGTGCTGCAGTAAGAAGGTTTAATGTGTCTCCCAGCACAATCTCCAGAACATGGAGGAGATTTCAGGAGACTGGCTGTTATTCTCGGAGAGCTGGACAGGGCCGTAGAAGGTCCTCAACCCATCAGCAGGACCGATACCTGCTCCTTTGTGCAAGGCGGAACAGACTGACCACTGCTCGTGCCCTACAGAATGACCTCCAGAGGGCCACTGGTGTGAATGTCTCTACCCAAACAATCAGGAACAGACTTCATGAAGATGGCCTGAGGGCCCGATGTCCTGTAGTGGGCCCTGTGCTCACTGCCCAGCACCGTGGAGCTCAACTGGCATTTGCTCAAGAACACCAGAAGAGGGACGCACAGACATCTACTGCGTAGGAAATGGTGCTCTGACTGCCATAAGGTATCGAGATGAAATCCTTGAACCCATTGTCAGACCCTACGCTGGTGCAGTAGGTCCTGGTTTCCTCCTAATGCACGACAATGCCCGGCCTCATGTGGCAAGAGTATGCAGGCAGTACCTGGAGGATGAAGGAATTGAAACAATTGAATGGCCTTCACGATCCCCTGACTTAAACCCAATAGAACATCTGTGGGACATTATGTTTCGGTCCATTAGGCACCGCCAGGTTGCTCCTCAGACTGTACAACAGCTCAGGGATGCCCTCATACAGATCTGGGAGGAAATGCCACAAGACACCATCCGTCGTCTCATTAGGAGCATGCCCCGACGTTGTCAAGCATGCATACAAGCTCGTGGGGCCACACAAGATACTGAAAAGCATTTTGAGTAGCAGAAATTAATTTTTTGAAAAAATGGACTAGCCTGCCACATCTTCATTTCACTCTGATTTTAGGGTGTCTACACAATTGAGCCCTCTGTAGGCAGAAAACTTTTATTTCCATTAAAAGACTTGGCATCCTTTTGTTCCTAAGACATTGCCCTGTCGTTATTTGTATAGATATCCAACTTCATATTGAGATCTGATGTATCTAATGTGTTTCTTTAAAGTGTTCCTTTAATTTTTGTGAGCAGTGTATATGTAGCTAGTAATCCACAAGGGGAGAAAATGAATCATGTATCTTAAAATATTTTTTTATTCTTAAGCATTCGACATCCTACCAGGTGTCCTCACCAGAGGAAAATGATTAGACATATAGGAATCAAAGGCAATATAGCAAATAAGGGGATGGGGGTGCAAGGGGGGAGTGAATGAATAAGTTAGGGTTGGGAGGGTGTTGGACATGAAGTCTTTTTATTATTTAGATGTTCTACTCTTTAAGCCTGCATATGCTGGGTTCATGTCTAAATGTCTGTTAATGGCATTTTCATTTGAGAGCCATGTTTCAGCCAGCTGTCTGGCACTTTTAGTATTAACCTTGAATTTTACTTGCACCGTGTCCCGGTTAAACATGTATCTGGATGAACTTGTATGTGTGTATATCAGAAATCAGGGGTCCTTCCTTCTGAGAGCACTGCAATGCATGCCCAGGTACTGTGACTGTGCCTGACCATAGGTGATGCTTTGCTATAATCAAAAGCTTTAATACTAGAATTCCTAAAGCCTACGAAAAAAATTGTTTTCCCAGGCCACCTTAATTCCCTTTGCACCTCTCCATTCAGCGTCTTTTGTGTTGTAAATGCGTCGATCAGCACAAGCAGCAAGCAGCCTGCTGTCCCATCCCCTCCTTGACGGAGCTCAGCTTGGGCAAAAAGCTCTCCCAGCTCAAGCCATGACTCCTTATCTGAATGTGAGGTGAGGTGCCTGGAGTTGTATAGTGTAAATAATACAGTATGTCATTATTTGCAATAGATGCATTTCTTGTGTGTTCCGTATCAATAAAGATCTGGGTAAGTGACCAGGATGAGGATGAAAAGAAATGCAAGAAATACAGAACACATACCTAAAGCAGAAACTTTTTCCATGTAATTCTAATAATGACATGAAGTGTATAATGTGTGTAGACTTTAGTCCAAATATCAAATAAACATGTGTGCTTTTATTCAAGAATATAACCAAAAAAAAAAGCATTCGATTTGCATGTGGCTGTCAATGAGTTAAAAACCTCAACCTCAAATGTCAGTCGACAAGGAGTTTACATGTATTCTTGAATGGTGCAGAGGTAAGAACTACTGCTTTATAACCCAAAGGTCCCGGGTTCAAGACTGGGCGGTCTGTGTTTTGAGTAATGAGCTGCTATTATTATTATTATATCTGCAATATAATAAAAAAATATATTTGATTTGAGTCTTTAACACCTGATGTAAATTTTGGCTACTTGTAAAAGTTAGCGCTTGTTTTTTTATTATTCCGTTTTATTCACTCAGTGACGTTCACGTGGTACAATGAACTTGTCTCTCCCTCTCTGAGTTGAGGGCATTTATCTCCATTCTTTTCATAAGAGCAGCGCTGTGGCTGATGCATGCTCAGTACTATTTGTTGTACTGGCAATCAAAGATGTCCTGTGACCACTATCAGCCTGCACAAAGGCAGGACCGTAGCAACAGACAACTTCTTCACAGCGCTTTCGCTGGCTAAAACACTGCTGCACCACAATACAACTCTGCACCATAAGTAAAATGGGATTTCCACCTGGCTCTTAAGTCACTTCAGTACATGAGCAATTTGCCACGCTTATGTTTAGATCTGACAGCAATGTGCTGACGGTGTATGTGCGTGACTTTAGCTGCAGGCGGAATTCCCATTTTACTTTATGGTGCCAAGTAGAGTGCAGGAGTCTATTAGCTGGTTGACAATGAGCAGCACCTGTTGCCAGCAATGCAAAACAAGATTTTGCTCCAGTTGTACAGGTACCAAATAGCCCATAACAGCAGAGCAAGCACCCCATCACAGGACACTCTGAAGGATGCGGTCAAATGCCTTTTCCAAGTCCAAAAAACACATGTAGACTGGTTGGGGATACTCTCATGAACTCTTCTGAGTCGTTCTGAGTGTAAAAGGCTGGTCCAGTGTTCAGCAACCAGAACAAAATCTGCATTATTTCTCCTGAGTCCGAGGAACAACCAACCACCAGATTCTCCTTTTCAGAACTCTGGTATAGGTCTTACGAGTGAAGCTGAGGAGTGTGATCCCCCTAAAACTGGAGCAAAGCCCCCAGGCAGTAACATGCATCATTGCCACTGCCTCAATATAGAATACAGTACTTGAAGTCACATCTAAACAGTACTACATTTCCTCTTGTGTTTGTCTGATCCAGCCTGCATAAAGTTAGGTTTATTTTGATATAATTTAAATATCTTATATTTTATTTCACTCATTCTTAAATTTCATGTCGTAATTGTTTTTATTACACCCTTATCCTTTCTAGCCACCTCTTTTCTGACTTTGGTTTTCATTCCTTTTTTGCAATTTAATTATTTGTTCTATTTTCATATTCGTCCTGAAAGGCAAATTATTCTTTTCTGCAGTTTAGTATTGCCCACCAGTAATAAGGATTTTATTAACAATAAAACTTTTGTGTATGTATTTGGTTTTAATGTACCGTATATACTCGCGGATACTTGGGGGATTTGATTTTACTGTATGATTTCTGGTATTTTGTAATGTCAGTCTTATAAGTGGAATGCAGAAAACTCACGCTATTGGTCCAAGAGATTATTATATGCTAATGCCTACCTGAGAGAGTAACCACGGAGCACACTGCCCTTTTTTTTCTATGTGGGTGCGGCAATGTGCTGTGTCAGCTCGTGGTCCTAACCTCTCTCTATCTTTTTCTATCTCTCTCTCTCTCTATTATGCCTATGTGACCACGTTGTAATACCCAAACTACAATGTTTGCACTGAACTGTGTTTTTTGTTTCTCACACCCTCATACACCTTTATCGTAAGAGCATCCCTTATCTATGATGGAGCGTTCGATCAGGAGAAAATATGAAGCTGATTTTAAATTAAACATTGTTGAGGCAGCGAAAGAAATTGGTAACTATGCTGCTGCAACAAAATTTGATGCGTCTGAGAAACTGATGCGAGATCGGAAGAGACAGGAAGATGTAAAAAAAAATTTTAAAAATTAAGGGTCGCATTTTTGAACGGGCGTACAAGTCGGGTTCTGATTTTATGATCAATTTTTCAGGTTTCAAGACCTGACTTGGGTTTCAAGACCCGAGTATATATGGTAGTTATTCCTTCATGCGGTCCCGCCATATACACTTAGTCTTTCCTGATATACAGTAAATGCCAGTATTTATTGGAACTGTGAATAGTAAGGTTTACTGTAGATGTTGCTTTTCCATTATAGAAACTGACAAAGAAAATCGGTTTCTATTGCCATTGTGCCACAGATAAAATATCAATGTTTATTATGTTATACTCTAGTTTTCCTTTGGACTTTGTTTCCATGTCAAATTTGACCAGAGTTTTTGTTGTTAATGTCCCTTTTCTCTCCACAGGGTAAGTCGGTGATCTCTAGTGGTCTTGGCGCACTGGAGTTTATTGGTAAGAAAACAATGACTGTTCTGGCTGAGAATGACCCTGGCTTCAAAAAGACTAAAATACTTATGGAAAAAACTGCAACATTATCACAGGTATTATATTGCCATCCTTTGTTTCATATTTTCTCAGTATATTACATATGGAATACATAAAATAGGTAATTTGATCATGCTGGTAAGACAAAGTTTGATAAAGACCTCTTGTTCAAGCTGCCATATGTTCATTATTATTTCAGAAATACCTCAACCAAACTCTTAATGCTACGTTATTTTAAGCTGCCTTTTTATCAAAACCTAGCAAAATACCCGCGCTTCGCAGCGGAGAAGTAGTGTGTTAAAGAAGTTAAGAAAAAGAAAAGGAAACATTTTAAAAATACTGTAACGTAACATGATTGTCAATGTAATTGTTTTGTCACTGTTATGAGTGTTGCTGTGATATATATATATATATATATATATATATATATATATATATATATATATATATATATATATACAGTATATATATATATATTGTGGGGTACAGCCCGGACACAGACAGGCAGACATGTTCTTTCTCCACACATGTGTTTATTTACAGCTTATATTTACAAGTAAAGTGCACTAACCCAGTGCCGCAGCACCAATAACCCCTTACAGTCCTGGCCGCACAACAATGCCTTGCTCAGTCCTTCTGACCGCCTCCACTCCACTCCTCTGAGCTCCGTCCTCTTCCACCCGACTCTTGCTGTCGACTGGAGTGAGGCGGTCCCTTTTATCCGCACCCGGATGAGCTGCAGGTGCTCCCCAACAATCTTCCGCTGACACGCCCCAGTGTGGCGGAAGTGCCGGCTGTTCTCCCGGAAGCTCTCCGGGTGTCCCTGCTTCTCTTCCCCCCAGCACTTCCTGGTGTGGCGGAAGTACTGGGGTCCAGGGTTCCCAAGGCATTGGGGCGCCTCCTAGTGGTGACCACGGGCCCCTACAGGGTGGGGCTTCCATGCCCTGCACCCGTGGCCCCCAAAGCAACCAGGAGCGTAGGGCGCTAGGACCCAGGGCACTCATCAGCCCTTGTCCTGCCAGCCTCTGCGATGTCTCCCTTCTCACCTCACGCACAACACTCCCTGCCGCGTCCGTTGTTGGAGAACTGCGTACTCGATGCTGATCGTTAGTTCAGCAGATTCTCCCTTATTCTTTACGAGGACGGCTTCACTTACCTTCCCCGCTGCGTCTTTTCAGCTGAAGTTTCCAGCACTGCGCCGATCCGCCCACTGTCGCAGCGTCTTCACGGACGCGATCGCCTTTACCTCCAGCTCCATTAATCCTTTACGGATGACGCGAATCACCTGCAAAAGCGACTCTGCGGGCTGCAGGCATTCCTCCAGCTCACGCAGAGCCGCGGCAAGCACAAAGGGTTAACCGCGGCAGCCCTACCTTCTCGTCAGGCAGATCCGCCGGCCACCCCCTGCGGGGCCCTTCCTCCGGCCCCATCGGGTCCTTCTTCAGCACGGGATTGACATTCCTGCGGCCCGCCTCCATCCAGTCATCGGCCGGCACACCAGACACACCAACCAATCCCGCGCCCGCCTCAGAGCAAGACTTCCGGTCCTCTGCCATTTTGGCACTGTTTCTCCTGGTGCGGTGACGTCGCTCCAAGCAGTTTCCCAGCTGCTGCGGCCTGTCGAGCTGCAGTGACTCCATCTTCGCAGCCCCTTGCGCTGCCGCCTCTGCGTTGACGACAGCCCGAGGATCGGCACGCTGTTGCCAATGACGTGGATCCGGGCAGTCCCTGCCTGCAACAAAAAAGTAAGTGTGCCCCTGCAGGGCCGTTCACCATTGGGCAGGGCACTTACCTCCCGGATCCTGTCTCTCTGGGGCACCATCCTCGCCGTGCTGCCGTCCCGGACGTACTCCGCGACAGCAGGCCAGCAGGAGCCCGCTGCAGTTCGGCAACGTTTTTTCCCGTCACCCCGCATCAGAGAATATGGCCCATTGGTGGACCGGTGACGGTCCGTGAGGCAAATCGCTCCTGTGGGGTCGTGCATGCGCCGCTCCCACGGCGCATGTGTGGGCTAACCTGCTGTTCCGGACTGCCCACAAAATTTTTTTTTTGGGGTCCCTGCCTTGTATCAGGCAGGAAGTCCCATCTGGGGTGCCATTGTGGGGTACAGCCCGGACACAGACAGGCAGACATGTTCTTTCTCCACACACGTGTTTATTTACAGCTTATATTTACAAGTAAAGTGCACTAACACAGTGCCACAGCACCAATCACCCCTTACAGTCCTGGCCGCACAACAATGCCTTGCTCAGTCCTTCTGACAACCTCCACTCCTCTCCTCTCCTCTCCTCTCCTCTCCTCCGAGCTCCGTCCTCTTCCACCCGACTCTTGCTGTCGACTGCAGGGAGGCGGTCCCTTTTATCCACACCCGGATGAGCTCCAGGTGCTCCCCGACAATCTTCCGCTGACACACCCCAGTGTGGCGGAAGTGCCGGCTGTTCTCCCGGAAGCTCTCCGAGTGTCCCTGCTTCTCTTCCCCCCAGCACTTCCTGGTGTGGCGGAAGTACTGGGGTCCAGGGTTCCCAAGGCATTGGGGCACCTCCTGGCGGTGACCACGGGCCCCTACAGGGTGGGGCTTCCATGCCCTGCACCCGTGGCCCCCAAAGCAACCAGGAAGGTTGCCCCCACGTGATCCCAGATAGACGCACGCCCATTTCCGGTCCACGCTGGGTCGTGGCCCCTGGCATCCTCGACAATATATATATATATATATATATATATATATATATATATATATATACACACACACACATAAACATATACATATAGACATATCTATATATATATACATATACACATCCACATATATATACATATATATATATACACATGTCAACATATATATACACTTTCATATACACACATACAAACACACGCACATATGCATATATATATAGACACATACATACATATATATACACACTAGCAAAATACCCGCGCTTCGCAGTGGCGAAGTACTGCCTTAAAATTTTTATTAAGAAGAAAATTAAACCCTTTTAAACTGAGGGAAAATATACCAATAATTATTTGTTAAGGATCTCTTTGTATACCACATTGTGAGTTCGGCCCTCCGGTTGTAATATGACCAAGCTGTGCGCTGAGCTTACTCTTGAGCATGCAACGTACAGTTGACCATGTGAACAGTAACCTTGTTTCAAAGCTCACAGCTTGGATTGCTGCTGTCATAATCGGTTTGAGTTTCATGGTTTGTTTCAATTACGACAGTATTTGCAGGACTTGTGTTGAAGTGACATTCGGCATCTGTCAAGCGTTGTAAGCATACAACCGGTTTCATCGATAACTTCACATCCAGCTTTTGAGAGTTGAAACATTCATAAACATCAAAGTGTCCACTACTGAAATTGTCACCTGTGAGTTTAAGATGTTTAAGAGGCACTGGCAGTTGTCGAAAGGTGTAAGATATTTGGGCATTTCGGTACACTTGAAAGCGACAACCGAACAATTCAGCGGCAGCCATCAACTCACATGCAAAACCATAGGTGAAGGCCTTAAGCATTTCACTCTTATAGTGCTCCCGTGTAGTATAATTATCTCCTGTACCATCATCAGTCCACACCTTGAACCTTTCCCAGTCATTCAATACATAAGACACAATATTCCTCTGGATATCAAGAGTGAGCCTGATATGGCCGTGCAATATGGAACACAGAGAATGGAAAAGGTAGGTGCCATCTCCGGGCATGGAAACCACTCAGTAAGTGACAGTTCTTTGATCGATGGTGATCACCTCGATAGACATGTTAATGGGGGTACAGTTGGAATGATAAAGGAAATGGGTACCTGAACAATGTAAAGTAAGTCTAAAATACCTAAACAATAACTATAATCGTAATAAACGAACAATAAAACAGCGGAGAAGCCGTGGATTAAATAAAAAGGCTGTAGTTATCAGCAGGGAAATATGAATCCCGTGGCGAAGCAAGGAAGGGAATGTAGAGATCGGAGCGACGGACGGCCTTATATAGGCAGGCAGCCAACAACGTGGGAGGCGTTGGGATGGGGGACCCAACGCCACCTCACATGGTGACTGAGCTGCAGGCTATGGATGTATATATGTACGTAAGTAGGATTCAGTTAGGGTTGGGTATCCGCGTACCAAATTTCTTGAAGATGGGCCCATAAGTAACAAAGACCGTTGAAAAGTTCAATATGGCAGCCAACAGTGGCATCATACCACCGAAATAAGTACGTACATTGGTTTCGGTTAGCGCAGGGAAGCCGCCTACCAAATTTCGTGAAGATGGGGCCATAAATAAGAAAGTTCAATATGGCGGATGTTGTTGACCGTTATGACCGTTACGCGTAGAATTTCGAAATGAAACCTGCTTAGCTTTTGTAAGTAAGCTGTAAGGAATGAGCCTGCCAAATTTCAGCCTTCTACCTACACGGGAAGTTGGAGAATTAGTGACATTGGAAAGTTCAATATGGCAGCTGACAGTGGCATCATACCACCGAAATAAGTATGTACATTGGTTTCGGTTAGCGCAGGGAAGCCGCCTACCAAATTTCGTGAAGATGGGGCTGTAAATAAGAAAGTTCAATATGGCGGATGTTGTTGACCGTTATGACCGTTACGCGTAGAATTTCGAAATGAAACCTGCTTAGCTTTTGTAAGTAAGCTGTAAGGAATGAGCCTGCCAAATTTCAGCCTTCTACCTACACGGGAAGTTGGAGAATTAGTGACATTGGAAAGTTCAATATGGTGGCTGACAGTGGCATCATACCACCGAAATAAGTATGTACATTGGTTTCGGTTAGCGCAGGGAAGCCGCCTACCAAATTTCGTGAAGATGGGGCTGTAAATAAGAATGTTCAACATGGCGGACATTGTTGACCAGTATGACCGTTACGCGTAGAATTTCGAAATGAAACCTGTTTAACTTTTGTAAGTAAGCTGTAAGGAATGAGCATGCCAAATTTCAGCCTTCTACCTACACGGGAAGTTGGAGAATTAGTGATGTTGGAAATTTCAATATGGCGGCCGACAGTGGCATCATACCACCAAAATAAGTACGTACATCGGTTTCGGTTAGCGCAGGGAAGACAAGCTAAATTTTTTAATTAATTTTGACTTGATAAAATGAGCGATGTCTTGCAATACAAGTAGTATGGATACACTTTGTCTGCTGAGCATCATGTGAGCATAACTGAGCTGATGGATTTTCTCTCTCGTGCGCATCTCTCTCTCCTTATCTCTCTCGCTCGCGCACGCGTCTCTCTCACTCTCTCCTTATCTCTCTCGCTCGCGTCTCTCTCTCTCTCTTATCTCTCTCGCTCGCGTCTCTCTCTCTCTCCTTATCTCTCTCTCTCGCGCATGCGTCTCTCTCTCCTTATCTCGCTCGCTCGCGCGCACCTCTCTCTCTCTCTCTATCTCTCTCTCCTCTTGAGGGCAATCGTCTCCTATTCTCTGTCTGCATGTCCGCGATATTTTTGGATACGCTTATACAGCGAACTGCTACAGTGAAACAATGAAAGCACAAGCGCACAAACACGTAGATCCTCACGCTACAGGAGAACAAGGAGCACTGAGTGAGCTGATGGGCTGGCAGCATCAGCTTGGGTGAATCCTCGAGTCGAGGCGGATCGGGAAACACGTCACGCATAACCACAGCCTGGCTCGTTACGCGAGCCAATGCTTGTATTTAGATCCGAATTTTTCGCTCATACTTTCCTCTTATCTTGAATTTCTCATATACAGAGGTGATCGTATCTAGAGGTTCCACTGTATATATATATATATATACATATCTACATATATATATACTGTATATAGCAAAATCCCCACGCTTCTTAGCGACAAAGTACTGCTTTTAAATTTTTATTAAGAAGAAAAGAAAACCTTTTTAAACTGAGGGAAAATATACCAATAACTATTTGTTAAGGATCTCTTTGTATACCAGTTCAACACTCCGGTTGTAATATGACCAAGCTGTGCCCTGAGCTTACTCTTGAGAATGCAGCGTATAGTTGTCCAGGAGAAAAGCAATGTTGCCTCAAATCAATGGCAACCTTTTGTAGAGTTTGTCCCTGAGACTTATTAATTGTCATCGCGAAACAGAGCTTACTGGAAATTTGAGGCATTTGAATTGAAATGGGAGATCAGAGGGTATAACGGTGATGCAAGGAATACATTCAGAGTGTGGCGCTCTGCTGTTTTTTTGTGTAGCTGCCTTCATACAGCTTCTCCGCTGCTTTATAAATGAACGCCATATAAGGCCATCGTTTCTCCTTGCTTCACGGTTCTGTACTGTTTTATTGTTTGTTTATTACGATTGCTATAGTTATTGTAGCTATTTGAGACTTACTTTACTGTTCAGGTACCCATTTCCTTTATTTAATCAGCGGCTTGTACGCTATTTTTTGTTTGTTTATTACGATTATAGATATTTATTGATTCCCTTCTTTAGCTGACTGCCTGCTCATATAAGGCGCTCCGCTGGTTTTTTGTGAAGCAGCCTTTACACAGCTTCTCCGCTGTTTTATAAACGAACGACATATAAGGCCATCCTTTTTCCTTGCTTCGCCAAGGAAGCTGCCTTTTTATTTAATCCACTTGTTTTCCGCTGTTTTATTGTTCGTTTATTACGATTGTTATAGTTCTCTTTATATAGCACGTTGTCAGTTCAGCACTCCGGTTGTAATATGACAAAGCTGCGCGAGCTCACTCTTGAGAATGCAACGTATTCAGGAGAAAAGCAATCTTGCCTGAAATCAATGGCAACCTTTTGTATGGTCTGTCCCTGGGACTTATTACTTGTCATCGCGAAGCAGAGCCTTACTGGAAATTGGAGGCATTTGAATTGAAATGGGAGATCAGAGGGTATAACGGGGATGCGAGGAATACATTGAATGTGGAGAAACTCTAGAGACAGCGTGTGTATTAACTTGTGGATTTTTCTGTGAGTATTTGGTGGCAGCGACGAAGTTGCTTCCGCAAGACCGCGTTAGCTGTGGAGCTCAGCTCGGAGCATATTCTTTTCCTACCTTGTCAATTGTGTAATGCATTTTTTGAACAGGTTTGGTGCATGGAAGTGATCACTTGTACTGCGTTCAGTCAGTTCACGTGAGCTGCTCTCTTGTGTGATATTGCGATGTCCACGGCTTTATTTAATGTTAGCTAAGACCCGGCACTTGAAAGTTTCTCGCTACAGCAATTTTAACTCCGTTACAAAGTGATCCAAAGTCTCGTTTATACCTCGTGTCTTCTCATTAAACTTGTATCTCGCAAATAAAGTATTCAACGCAGGTATGACAAACGGCAGCGGGAGCGTGTCCATAAACTTGATTTAAACTTATGGTTTACACCGTGCTTTGTTTCCGCAGTAGCTGCACTTATGAATAAACTTGTATGCGTTTTTCTTCAGCGCTCTTTGGAGCTCTTCCTTGTTTTCTACGTATTGCGTTCACAGTCAGTTCACGTGATTACGTGAGAGACGTGATGATTTGACATGCAACTCCACCCCCCACGGCCATGAAGCTAAAGTCCATTACAGTATATGGAGAAAAATAGGTTCCAGTTATGACCATTACGCATAGAATTTTGAAATGAAGCCTGCCCAGCTTGTGTAAGTAAGCTGTAAGGAATGAGTCTGCCAAATTTCAGCCTTCTACCTACACGGGAAGTTGGAGAATTAGTGATGAGTGAGTGAGTGTGTGAGTCAGTCAGTGAGGGCTTTGCCTTTTATTAGAATAGATACAGTACATGTCCCTCTATTAAACAATTGTTGATTCTATGTATAAATACTTTATTTGTCTACTTGTATATTAATAATGCCACAAAGTAAGGAACTGTATAGACTTTTTTTCAGGGACATTTTATTTTGCATCTTTCTTAACAATTGTGTTCATACTAAAAAAGATATAAATTTCTTGCCATAGTAAATGATTCGATGTAATATAATGTGCTGTTAAAGTCTAGGGAAAGGGTGCAGATTACATTATATATATATTACAAATGTTTATTATTATAAGCTTGATTTCTTCTCCATGTCTAAACAAATACACATCTATACCTGTAGGTGGCAGCAAAGGACTTTTTTTTACTTAGTTTAAATTTATTGTGACTGTAGTAACATGTTAAACAGGATTGAATGTGTACACATCCTATACAAAATTGTTTTGGTAATTAAATATATTCTGTGTACTGTTTAACTATTTAAAAACATCATGTAGCGAATATATTTTCAGTTAACCTCAGTTCACAGTACCAGGATAAACTGTAAACCATTTAAATATCATTAAGTAACTAATAAGCAAAATGTTGTTTTATAAATCATTCTGTTTCTCCTTACAATGTAGGAAAAACCATTAGACCAGTGTAAATCCCTCTTTTTATATTATTATTAATAATAATAATAATACTGTAATAATAATTATAAGAAGATAAAGAAGAATAAGAAGAATATAATAATTGCAAAAATGCATCTTATCACATTTCCCATGTTCAAAAAACTTCACAGAAATTCAGAAAGAACAATAGGGCATATACAACATTATAAACATAGCACTTTAAATAAAGATAAATATATGATACACAAAGCTTTGAATAAGAGACAATAAACCAGAATAAAATCAAATACTACAAGAAAACCCTGAACAAATAACATAAAACATCCTAAGCATCTGGACAGGGTAAACTGAGAGAAGGGTCAGATTGTCAGGGTGATTTAAATGCCTTCTTGAACAAATGAGTTGGTTTTTTTTAAAGAACAAAAAGCTGTCAATTGAGTATTTGTGGTTTATGACCTTCCTATTAGATTGAGTGATTTTGGTCATTGTTCTCTAGCAAGATGTACAAAACTGTCACTTAGTAGATTTGCGTTTCTGTTATTCTTTCCACATAGCTAGAGATTGCAGTGCATGAAAATGCTAGAACAGCATTTGTTTTGAGATGCTAGAACCATTACATTTGGTGCCGACAATCATTCCACAGTCATTTACTTAGATAACACATTTTTCTCTGTCTCTGTTTAGCTGAACAACAACAAAACCTCTTAACCATGTCTAGACACTATACATTTATTTAGCTGTATGCATATGATTAGCTGTTTTAAGGAGCAGATTGTATATTATATAGAGAGACCATTTTTATTTTTTAGTTATATTATGAGCCATTGAACCATGAATGTTTCTCAGGGAAAATGCAGTGATTGTCAGTCTGGTTTGTCAAACAAAATATTTTTCTTCCTGCCAAAAGGAATACATTCTTACATCATACAAACCAATAGGATAACTAAAATCTTAACATCTACCTCTAACAATCTGCGTGACCTTAGGCAAGTGATTTCACTTGCCAGATGTGCAGCAGTAAACAGTATATGTAAAGAATTGTGCTGTATTTCATTATGTTTGCTATACAAAATAAAGGTGATGGGCTTGTATTCTCTTTCTAGAACTCTTGTTCTGGTTTCTGATGAAATGTCAACTCTACTGTTGTGCTGTCGTGAAATCACACAACTGTCCATCCCAGGTCTCACATTTTGCACTGTGGTAACTGCTGACAGGCAGTTGTAAGCTAAATGAGAACTCCATTTAATATTTGTGCAGGGACAGGCTGTTAGCAAATCAAATAAGAGTGCTTATTGGTGATGTCAATTGAACTGTATAACTCAGCCCAAACAGTACTACACAGCACTGCCACCACAACTGATTAATGTGTAGCCTGTTGAAGGTGCTCTTCCAGTCCCCAAACCCAACCAATGCCAAAGAAAGGCACCTCCCCATTTCTGGACCTTCTAGCATTCTCCGTTCCTACACTTTTCTTCTCCTTCCTTCTGCTAAGTGAACTCTTATCCATTATCCACCTGATTTCAAGTTTGCCAGGTCAATGGCCACTGGTGTCTTTTATACCAGATCTCCTGACTACTTCCTAGGATATTTCTGGTCTCTTTGAAAAGACCTGTGGATCAGACATAGCACTCCAGAACTCCCAGTGTAGCTTGCCCAGAGCTCTCTCTTCCGGCCCCAGGCATCGTGGTCTGCTTGCCCATTTTTCACCAAAGTGGCAGACAAGCCTCCATGAACTTAAATAGCAGCCTCCTGCTGCCAACAGTTACAGCACTGGAGAAAGTACAGTTTTTTTCTTATGCATTCCACACTCTCCTTCCACTATATTTACATCCCTTGAGTAATTCAAGGGACACCTTTTCCTGCATCTCCACCTGGCATCCCTGCCGGGACAAGTTAGAGGTAGCCTCCTAACCAGGGTTTATTCTGGTACCTGTTGATACAGGTCCTGATTCCAGTCATCTTTACAACTGGAACAGTTTTATAATCAGTAAACCCAGTTTTCTGCCTTTGACATATACTTCTCTCATTTATATTATTGTATTTTCCTATTTTTCTGTCCATTTCTGCAGTAATAAACACAGTGCAAGTAACTTACTTATGTTATATGATAGCTTAATTGTCTTGTAAAAAAATGTTACAGTAGCCATGATAAGAACGTAATATAAAACTAAATGGTTAAATGCAGCTTTGAGTGGTGGCCTTGCAAGTAGACAAAACTTATCCAGCAGTCTTTAAGATTACAATGTGTAATTAAAGATGTGCTTATTTAGAACTTTGCAGTAACATTAATATTGATTTTATTATATTTATATGTGTCCTGTGATTTGAGATAATATATAGAAAGAATAATATTTCATTGTGTTTAAATATCCATATAGTCATTAAATTGTTTTTTTTTAAATGTGACTAAACACATTACAAAATAATTATTACATGCCTTTCAGTGGTAATGCAAATTGTTTAATGAGGGATTACATATAGTATACCTGTAGGCTGCTGGAGAAGAATTCAAAATGCATGATCTAAAAGAGGACACAATCATTGTGACAATTAATTGTGTTATATTTATTTTTCTGACAAATTTCATTGTTTAATTAGTTGATTCATTTTAGGTTAATGATGATTTTTTTACGCTTTCAGCAAAAATAAGAGCAAATATGGTAAAATATTAGCTAATGCTTTGTTCAAGCAAGATATTCATTAAACACATATTTATTTTTACATTTGTTTAAAATGATCAACTACGGATGAATATGTGCTTATATGCAATATGCCAGTGAATTAGGTTAAGGTAGTTTAAGAATGGACGAATGATATCAATTATTTTGCTTGATTCTGTTTTGTCTGCTATACAATATATATACAGTATTTTATATTCATATAGGGCATGGCTTCAAGCAATATTGATTTGTAAACTATGTCATTAATATTCTGTTTTACAGTGTAAAATTAACTTTGTAATTTGAGGATAGCTAATGTTTTTAAAGCCATGTGAGAGTGTGAACCTGTTTAAAGTATCTTTGAAAGAAGTATAATAGTTCATTGTGAATTATTCTTTATTGACAAAAAGCAAAATTACATTATTAAAATGCAGATTTGTTCTTTTTTAGATGTTAAGGGAGGCAAAAGAAAAGGAAAAGGAGAGGATTGCCAATCAAGTTGTAATGGAGAAAACAGCTCATTATGGAATACTGTTTGATGAATATCAGGGTCTTTCCCATCTGGAGGCATTGGAGATTCTGTCTAATGAGAGTGAACTGAAGGCATGTGTCTCATTACCAAACTGACAATCTACTACACTAATCTTAAAGTGATTTTACTCTTCGATTTTTCTAGAAGCTTCCTACAAAAAAAAGAGTTATTTCTTCATCTACCTGTACACCAGTCTCTGTAACCACAACATCATTGAGATACCAGTAACTGGAAATAATGCATCCAAATGCATATTTCCCAAGCTTGCTGTGTAATTTTTTAATACATGTAGTAACATTGTAACCAAACAAAAAACATTATGTGAAGTTGACATTAGTCATCCAGTAATACTAGCCAAAATATGCTCCTTTTAAAATGAAAGACTGCAGATTAATACATCTTGACTTTCTACATTTGTCTTCTAAGTTGAGTGTCACCCCTACAAAGATGTGAAGAATGTAAAATATAATGTGTGATATGGAAAACTTTTTTGTCATTGTTTATGGCTAAAGAACTCTCTGACACCCAATCCACAAACACTGAATACTGTCAACTTCAACCTCAGACTCAGACATACAGTAAATTAATTTATAAAGCATGAAAATAGTCTAAAACATAGATATATTAAAGACCTGCTAAAATGTAATAGCTTGCTGGTCATGTTAAAAGGAAATTTTCAAGTGTTTCTGATTCACGTCAGCTTATTGAGTAATTTGACTACAGTGAAAATAAAGCTGTATCTGTTTCTATTCTGAAGTTTGAACTTATGTTCTTTCAGTGGACATGATGTAGAGCTAGTTGTTCAGATAGTGTGTATGTCTTGTATGTTCTTGAGAATAAAGTCCATACAATTCTACCACTACCTACAGTAAGTCATAGGATTGATGGTTTACTTTACAGTAATCTCATGTTTTTAAGATATTCTGGTTCCTGATTATTTTGTAAAATCTTTAATATATTATGTTGAAAATTGTTGTGATCAGTGCTTACTATTTTTTAAACCTAGGTTCAGTCATTTCTCATGTCTTTGGAAGGAGAAATATTAGAAGTTATGAAAAGAGACTTGGTTGCAATTAAGGAGATTTTCCTGGTTAAGGATTCTGAGAAAAGTGAAGATGAAGAGAAGGAGCAAAAAGAGACTGGTAATATAAACAAAAAGGTGGAATGGTTTTCTAGACAATACTATATTTTAATTGTTAAACAAGACCTAACATAAATATCATTCTACTCTGAGTAAAATATAAATATGCAAATTTAACACAATAGAAAAACTTTGGCAAAAAATAACATTGCCCATAAAAGCAACCATTGTTCTTAAGATGTAGATATTTCAATTTTAATGCTTTTTTGGGTATATTTACAAAACAGCAGATATGACCCCTTAGGAAAAGGAGGCAGGAATCATTCAGACCTTTTTTTCAATGAAAGGTGTCCCGAAGAAAGGATTTTAAAAGACCACCTGTATGTGCATTAGCACCCTTTTCCTGAGATTTCTGTTTCCTTTAGCAATCTGGTGATATTGTTGTGTGATTGCATACTCTAAAGTGTACTGGTGTCAGTAAATGTTTGTAGATGTTTTCTTCAATGGAGGTATTTGATTAGTTAATAGTCCAAGTGCATTTGTTTTTTAAATTAAAAAACAGAAGAATTAGAATGCTTATATGTATTCTAATATCAGCATAGTATTTTAGTGTTTTTCTATTATGTAGATTTTATTAAGATGGGGTTTCAGTTTAATTAATTTACCAGCAATGTTAATGTATAACATTGTTTCTAGACTAACTATGCCTTTAATGCAGAATCTGAGCTGCCAGAGGCAGAGACGAGTAGTTTCTGCTCTACTTCAGTTACTTGAGATGGCAGCCTACCCCGTGTTACTCCATGCAGTGTGGTTGATGTATGCACAACTGAGTATAGCATTTAGTGGAGTGGAAGCTTGGGATTAAATGGAGAAAACTGTATTAAATGTGAAGAATAAAACATTTAATGTGGCAAGATGTACACAAAACAATCCTCCAGGTAAAGAGCCAACTGCAGCTTTATGTCTTATGGAGAGCAAAGATTTTAAGGCTCCTTTTCATGTTAGTACATGTGAAATATATGTGCTCATTCTAATTAAAGAGGAACTCTTCATTGGACCTCCTACCTTGTAAATAATGGTACAACAAAGTTAAGGGGTATAAGGGGTATTGATGTAAAATGCTAGCTGTCAATGGCTGCTGATGAAATGATATGTTAGAACCATTGAAGATGAAGAGTGAAGCAGGCTAAATAGACAGCAAAGCGTGAAAATTGACAGCTTACATTTGCAAGTCATTAATTATAAATGCAATATTTTAATGTCAAGGGAAATGGTGAAGATCTTCAAAGCTTGAATATTTAAGTCCAGAAAATTAGTTTCTGAGCATACATTTTTAGACTGAATTTTCAATTTAGAATACTTTTAATTTGAATTGGTTTAATATACAGGTATAATTATGTTTTTAATGTATGTTCCAGGGTGTGATGGAGAGGAGTTTGTAAGTGTACTAACTGAACTGCTATTTGAACTACATGTTGCTGCTACTCCAGACAAATTAAATAAGGTGATTTTTTTCATTTAATCAAATTTCTTTTCCAATGTATTTTTTGAAGCTGAAAAAGAATTTTGATGTCTAATGTAAATATTAGAGATTTTACAAATAGATTCATTTTCATTTATCAATTTACAGTATGTTTTTGATTATTTACCAGTATATGGTTACTGTTCTGTTTATTGTTTAAGGCTAGAAAAAGAGCTCATGATTGGGTAAAAGACGTTTATTCTTTAAGAAGTGAATATAATGAAAAGCAAGTTGAGGAGAACAATGATCCTGTGTTTGAAGGACAGAAAAATGGGAAAGTTGGTCAGAATAATGCAAAATCAGTGGAGGTAAGGACAGTATTATTTCATTTTGAATGTCAAAACCTAATTATCATAAACACATTTAAAGATGAAAATGACTGTTAATGAAGAGCACCCCTTCAAATTAAAAGGAAAATGTTGTACTTATTGAAGTTGTAGTGTATAAAGTTTATCTATTTCACATTACTTATGAAACTTAAATGTAACATTTTAATTTAAGCTGTTGATAGGTTTAGTTTTAATGTTTTTCATTTTCCATGAAATTTTAAGGATATCTATTTATCATCAATTGAAAGTTTAGCTGAAGTAACAGCTCGCAGCATTGAGCAGCTACATAAAGTTGCAGAATTGATTCTTCATGGACAAGACATAGAGAAGCCTGCTCTTGATCAAGCCCAACTCCTTAACACGTAAGCATTGCAAGTGTGAAAATTTATTTCTGTGACTAGTTGCCTTGATTTTAAATTTCAAAAAATAAATTAAGTTCTCTTAATTTTCCTAAAGTCTCCACTATAAAATCTAAAAGTAGGTATTTTGAACGCTGATGTAAAGTACCTGAATCATGTAATTATCAAAAGTTTGTCCTTTTGATTAAGCTGGTATAGGGTGGATCAGTGATGGAGTGGTAAGTTTTGCTGGTTCAAAACTCCAATAGAAAATCTTGAATCCTGTCAACTAGTCTATTGTCTATGTGAACGTAGGGTGTTATCCTTTTGTGTGTAGGTTTTTTATGTAATCTGTTTTTCCTGCCATGTCCCAGAGAATTGCATGTGCAGTTAATTGGGGGAGTATCAGTGTATGAATTTGGTAAAGCCTTCCTCTAGATTTTGCTGAAGGCATGAATTGTATTCTGTATGTACAGTAGTACCATAAATGAACAGTATAGTAAATTACAATAAATAATTACTCTCAATAACATTCTTGCCAAATATCAATATCAATTATCTCCTAATATCAAAAAAAGTGAGCATATCAGGAAATGGGGAGAACATGCAAACTTCATGCAGGGAGGACCCAGGAAGCAAACCCAGGTCTCCTTACTGTGAGGCAGCAGCGCTACCACTGCGCCACCATGCCACCCGTGGATATAAATGCTAGAAGAAAATTATCTACACTTTAACAATGCTAGTAAAGTAGGCAGAGACATACATGTTACATAAATTCAAGTAGGCATGCAACAAACAATCTTATTATAAAAATCAGTTAAACATAATTGATGGGAGTTTTAAAACTCAATTGTAAAAATATTGGCTATAAATTAAAAGCACAGGAACAGAATACAGAAGAATGTCTAAACATACCCAAAATTCAGACTCATTCATGTACTATTTTGATAACTGTGTTACTTCCACAGTTTATCATACAGAAGTGGAATAACACAGAATAATATGGAATATATGCAAATATTTAATAGAGTTTAATAGGAAAGGCCAACTCTTTGGTGTCTTTCCACACCTGAAATGTCCAGCTTACAAAATGTTATCAAACATAGTGTTTATTCTTTTAAACATGTTAAGAGTGATAAATAAAGTTGAATAAAAATGGTCAGTAAACAGAAGCAGAATATAATCACACTGCCTCACTGGGTTCACTTATTCAAGTGTTTAACCCCTGTCTGCCAGGAGGTACTTGCCTGCCCATTTACCCAAAGCATTGCCTTCCTTACCTCTAGCTCGCTTTTTTTTGACTACCCTTCTCCTTCCTTCACATTTGTTAGCCTTCTGATTATAGACTCTACATTCTCAACTATGAGTAACATTTAAACCTCCACACTTACAACCAGTCCCCTGATTCATTTCCAATTAATAGTTACTGCTTCTTAGTAACATGGGCATTAGGCTAGAACTGCCTGTTGAGGATACAGGTGTTCCTGAACCCCAGAGTCTTTACTGCCCCTTAAAGGTCCAGAATCCTAGGCAGATTGTTAGCTACCTTTTCCTTTGTAGGCATTTTGTTTCCATTTGTTTCTTTTTGAAGCAGAGTGTCTACCAGTAGCCTAGAGGAGTTCTGGTCTACTGCAGAATTTCAAGGGCATATGTCTCCTCTCTGATGGGAGCTTGGTCTGTTCCTTTACAAGGAGCCAACTTCTCGCCATCCCTCCTTGCCTTCTTGCTAGATGAGGTGATGTTGAGACAAGCAGATACGCTTACCCTGTGGTCTGTGTTTTGTTCCCAATGCTCCAGTGCAGTGGTGGGGACACTGTGCTATAATAAGGGTGCATCCTTCAGATGACACTTTGAGGTCCAAACTCTCTGTGGTCATTAAAGATCCCTGGGCATCTTTAAAAAGAGTAGAGTATATCCAGATGTCCTGGCTAAATTGCCCATCATGGCCTCATCCATTGCCCCCTAATCATTCTCTGTCTCTAATTGGCTATCTCTCTCACCCCTTCACCATGTTACAGCCAATGTTTGGTGAGCGTACAGGCACAATAATGGCTGCCTTCACATCATCCAGGATGGATGTTATACATTTGTGGTGGTTAAAGTGGCTCCCTATTCTCAATGTAAAGTACTGTAAATAGCGAGAAAAGTACTATATAAATGTAATTGATTAATTTCTCTTTCCAGGCCAACAATCTCTATTTCTGTCATTACATTCCAGTCATATGGTGAAACCCACACTTGGCTGGACCTACTAGTTCTTTTCTCCAACAATGGCTTGCCAAGTTGCATTTTGTCTTTCACTGTGAATTTCTTTTTTTGAGTGTTTTCTGTGAGGCTTGTTTCTTAGATCCCTTTCCTCTTTCAACCTACCACCCCTGTAAAATGTAAATACCAAGCTGTCAATACTAGTGCCAATGATGGGTCTTAGTACCTGCACTATAACCTTAATTTTCTGTCTCATTTCATACTTCATTTTTATTCAGAATTAGTGTTTGGCATTACCATGACATCACAAATCACATTAGGCACATTGTTCAAATAGCTTTCTGTATAACTAGCATCACTACTATACTTCCCTTTAGATATAATTTTTGTAAAAACTGTTCCTGGGAAGTAGATTAGATTAATGAATCTGAACATAAAAAGAGAATCCAAATATAGAAATGTAAACAAAAAATATTTTGGTCGTGGAGTTCTTACTAGGGTATGAGCACTGAGGAAAAATAACAAAATTATAAAAATGGACTTTACTGAATTGGCTCAGCCAAACAAACAAAGCCCTATCATCTGAAAGAAAGAGATCTTGAACATTGTAAATGCTTGGCAGATCTGGCGAAATCCAACTTAAGCATTCCTACATCATCTATGCTATGAGTGTACCACAGTCTTTTCTTCTAGTCTCACCTTAGGGAATGTCAATATTCCCACATTTCTGCCCTGCTCTCTAAGTGCCTTCTAACATACACATGATTCATTTTATATGAATGTGTAAGTACCTTCCACAACCATGGAGTGCACATTTTTAAGCTTTCTTCAATTACACACACGCACGTGTAAACAGGACTGGCATATTTCCATGACCCATCAGATATCTTTGCATGTGTGAAGAGCTGGGGCACTGTTCATTGGCCCATGGAATCCCCTTTGCTCCTCTTGAATGTGATGTTCATCTATCAGATGCAGTCTTCATTTCTGTACCCCAGTATAGGATTTGTCAGGGAGGCTGAGCAATGTGACTCCATGGTAATTAAAACACAGCCTATTGTCTTGCTGTTTAAAAATGGATGCAACCACCCCCGGTTTGGCAGTCCTGAAGCGCTGTTCCTACCCTGCATGCAACATTGAAGTAATGCATTGGTTAAAACACCTCAATGGTATCCACTCCTTTCAGCACTTCTGGTAGAATCTCATTCATCCCTGCAGCCTTACCACTATAGGGCATTTTAATTATGACAACAGTCTTCATAGATGGACCTCACTTAACCAATGGATATGTCACTTCCTCATTCAAAGAGGACATATTCATCAGGTTAGAGTTCCTCAAATTGCTCTTTTCAACACTAGGCAATATACCCAGTTAAGGAGAATGTTTCTACATCCTTGTTGAGAGCAGCATGGCTAACTACCTTCCTGAATCATTAAGTGGTTTGTAAATACAAATATTTGAGGCTGCCTGACAGTTACTTACTGCTGGAATTGCTGCCTTTTAACCTATGTATACTTCTCATTCACTTCATTTTGAAAGTTTCTCTTATGGCTGGTATGAGTATGGGGTTTGGGACCTCTATTGTGTGCTATTCAGTCCCCCGTTTACAAAGAGAAAGTTGGTATTAAGCTGAGACAGTTCGGTTTAAGCACTGGACTTGATGTGTGTTTTGATTCCACTTCTCTTTATGATTTTATTTGGAAATGATATCAAAGAGCTACTAAGGTTTAGAGAATATCTGGTTTTAAAACATAAGGTTTGCATCTCTGCTGTTTGCAGATGATGTTGTCCTCTTGGCTTTTTCAGACTGTGTTCCCTAGTTAGCACTAGAATTATCTACAGCGGAATGTGATTAGCACCTCCAAATATAAGTCAAGACTTGCATCTGGAAAAGAATATTTTGTTCATTGTAGGTTTGAGTATCTGCCCAAAATGTAGAAGATCTAGCACTGTGAGGTCTTATTTTTGATTAATGTTAGAGGAAATTGTAAAAATCACCATTGAAGCAGTGCAGTTATTGCTGTTGAAAAAATATTGTACCAGATTGTGCTCATGAAGTGAGGAAATAAGTCTGCGAACAAAGGTGCTGATTTAGCAGTTGTCCTACATCTCCATCCTCACCTATTGTCACAAGCTTTGCATAGTAAATGGAAGAATATAATTGCCAAATGACAAAAATGCTGAATTGTTGGGATCACTGTTTGTCTTAGAGGAGAATTATCAATTCTGATGGACATCAGAGCACCAATACTTCACCTGATCAAGAGGGACCAGTTGAGGTGTTTTTTTACCATTTAGTTAGGATAACCTCGGAAGTCTTTGTCAAGAGGTATACAAGGTGTAACTCTGTGAGAGAAGACTGCATGACAGGCATAAGATGCACTAGAAGAATTATTTATCTTGACTTCTCCTGAGCACTTCAGGGCATTCTCCAAGAACTGCTAGAGAAGGATGTTTGAGATAGAGAGGCCAGGTCAGCCCACTTCAGCATGTTGCTAAAGGAAGCCTTTACCAGACAAACTGAAATGACAATAATGGCAATGAATGAAAAAGCAACAACCAGTGTGATTCATTCAGTTTAGTTCACCAATATAATTTTTACTTACTCATAGTAAGTACTTACGCCAAAAATTCAGATAAAAAAAGTTTGAGGGTTAGAATATATGTCTCAAAATATACTTATTAAAAAAGGCAACTATTTAATTGATACCTCATCTGTTAATTAAGTAGTTATTAGTTACAGTCCTAATCATACACCATAATTTCTTTGAGTAATTTATTTTTATAATGGGTGGATATAACATATTCAGACTTCAGAATCATTTACTTAAATGAAATGTGACTACATCTTACTTAAATGAAACTACTTCTTTGTGGGTGTATAAATGTGTATGACTCAGTTCAAGTCTGAAAGTGTGAGCTGGACCTTTAATATGAGATATGAAATTATTGTAAATAAGTCTTTTGAGACAACATATAAAAAAATTCTTTACTTACATTGAAGACGCTAAGAGTTTTGTTTTGAACAGGTTGACAGAAGCTATGTGCAAAGAAGTTTCATCCCTCAGAAAGAAGTTTATAGATGCTTTGACTTCATCTGGGGTAAGGAGAATTAAATATTTAGAAAAAAATGCTCTTTGTCTCAGGAATATAGCTTTTCTATAACTGTGGAAGTGACCTACGTTTTATTGTATAAACACATTTACTTTATTATTTTATTATTATTATTTTTTATTATTAATTATTCTGCTTTTGTTTTAAAAAGTTAACAGTATCTGATTCATCAAATAATTTTTCCATCAACATATGGCAAATATGTAGCTATTGATATAGCCATTAGCCCTATTACAGTTAATGTAAGGGTGTTATTTTTGTCCAAATTATTGTATGTGTATTATTTTTCTTTTCTAATGATGGAATGCTTTATTGGTCCTTTAGGATATTTCAATTAAGGAATTTTAGGCAATCAGTTAACACCAAACACAACTACTACTATTTGACGTGAATGATTAATATACACTCTCTGCATAACAATGATCTTAGTATAAGTAGTTCAGCAAGCTGAAAAATATATGCATTGTAATTTTAAGAATGCTTGGCACTTAAAACCCACATAAAACATAACAGAAACATTTTCAATAAATTGTATTAGTGCTGTGATGAGGAAAGCATATTACAAAGTGTAGAATGGAATGTCTTTTCGAATGTGTTTCTTCCTATTCATTGTACACTTTTGATTACTGCAAAAAAATCATTCTTTTTTCAAGTCGAACATACAGCATGCCTCAAAAATGTATACATATTTAAATGATGATTAATCTATTCAGTTATTCTTGGTTAGATCAAATTTATGTGCCTTTAAGTTGTATGGCATGCACTTAACAAATGATGATGAAAACCTTAAGTGCCTAATACAGTTACAGCAGTCTTTAGTATCATTGTCCAGTTTTTGCTGCTGTCAGTTTTTTTTTGGTAATTAACATTCATTATTTTCCTTAATAAAAGATGTCTCAGAAGACGTATTTATTTACAATGTATTACAGTTTGCTATTGGAAAACCACAAAAATATCTACCAGGAGATGAAATTTAGAAACTGTCCTAAATAACCAAAGAGTTCAAGCTGAGAAATACTCTACATGTGCAAGTCACATCAGCAAGCAAAAAAAAGCTGACAGACAATGCATTTGAATCAATGTAAAATATCTCACATGCCAAAACTTGGTTAGGTAATTGGCCATAGTATGTGGTTGGGATGTGTGTGTATGTGTGTTCTCCCTGCGATGGACTGGCATCCTGTTCATGATTTGTTCCTGCCTCGCGTGTGTGTGTGTGTCTCTATTAACCACGCGCCTCTGTGTCTGTCTGCGTGTGTGTGTGTGTGTCTCTCGCGCCTGTGTGTGTCTGTCTCGTGCGCGCCTCTGTGTGTGAGTCTCTCTCGCTCGCACCTTTGTGTGTCTGCCTCGCGTGCTCCTCTGTGTGTGTGTCTGTCTCGCGCGTGCCTGTGCCTGTGTGTGTGTGTCTGTCTGTCTGTTTTACGCACGCCTGTGTGTGTGTGTCTGTCTCGCGCGCGGCTATGTGTGTCTTTCTCGCTCGCACCTCTGTGTGTGTGTGTGTGTGTGTGTGTGTGTGTGTCTGTCGCGTGCGCCTGTGTGTGTGTTTCTGTCTCTCGTGTGCGCCTGTGTGTGTGTGTGTGTGTGTGTGTGTGTGTGTGTGTGTGTGTGTGTGTCTGTGTCTGTCTCGCGCGTGCACGCATGCACACATGCACCTGTGTGTGTCTCTCTCTCTCTCTCTGCACACACGGGGAATGCACAGGAAGAGACTGAACACGTGCCGTGTGGCCCCGCGCATGCGCACTTCACCAGAAGACACACACACGGGACACCTGGACGCACACAGGGGTTTTATTAAAGAGGATTTGAGGAAATGTTTATAATATGTGTATTATGTAATGAGATTTTTTAAGGTGTTAGTTGCATACCCTCTGTTTTTCAGCCCCAAACACAAAAAATACCTAAACCTTTAAGGGAACAACTGTACAATACATACGAAGGCTTTAATTTGATAGCAATTCTTCTGTGTTGTTTGTGCTTTCTTTGTGCCAGATACAGTAGTTGCAGGAAATTCATTCATGAACTTATTTTGATTTTAGTGTGTGTTTTATTTTCCAGAGCAAAGAGAAGGCAGAGGTATTAAATCCATGGATTAATGGAGTCATGCTGGAGGTTAGTATATACTTACCATTCTTGTCATGCAGTGCTGCTATAACATATGCTCCTAAAAACATCTGTGCAAATATATTACTGCAGCTGTTCCAGGTATAGCTGATTTACACCACCTTGCCATTAATGTACATGCTTGGGACTTCAGCTAAGAGAGCAAATAATATTAAAATAAGCATAAAATAAAAGAGACACTTTGATATAACCATATTAGCCATCAAAGCTTTTCTTAATGATGCTATTATAAGTATTTGAAGCTAAGCAGAAACCATCTTATGACTGGGTTTGGAAAATATTTTTCTCACATCCACTTCCTTCCAACTGTGCTCATAAATTTCATACCTGGTTCCAAGGACTTTAAGAAAAAAGAAAATGTAAACAAAACCTGTTTCCTCTTAGTTCCTCCTAGTTCCTTACAGAAAAGCTACATTGTTTATCTCCAGTTGGCACCAATCAGACTGAAGTTGTGTCACTTGACTGCAGTTACACATTACTCTAATTCTGTTTTTTGAGAATCACATAACTAATTTTCAAAACTGATACTATACCTATATAAGCTACACAGCTTTTTTCCACAGTTGAAAAACAGGTTGTGAATGTGATCAGTTTGAGTGTTGGAATGTGGATATACATTTAAAGGTTTCTGTACTACTCTTTTGAAAATAATTTTGGCAGTCAAAGATATATGGAAATGCCAGTTTCCCCATAAATTGTGAATAAGTTTGATTATTGAGTAACACATTGAGATATACCTTACTGACTGGCTCACACAAAGTGCTCCTGTTGAAAAACAGCAGATACACTGAAAAGAGACGGTCCATTCCATACTTTTCTCTATTTCTTGTCTTTCTGTTTCATGTGTTAAGTCTGATATTAGCCTGCCTCCATTGCTCATTGTGTTGGTGACAGAATGGCCAGGGCCCAATTATGAGGTGTACATAACGATTAGTCTTCTAAGGACATTCCGACACTGCAGAGAAAGCAGACACAACAGTTAGACTTGTTACTCATGGCCCCATCCCCTGTTTGAATCCAACTCAAATAAGTTTCTATAGAAAAACCTATCTGATTATGCTTATAACAATCAATATTGTAATGGGATGTATTTGAAGTGGAAAATTTGTTTTGTACCAGAATAATGAAATATGTTTGTAGATTTTGACATTGTGGAAGTGTTAAATTAAGCCTCAGTAACTGTTATTATCAAAAACAAATACAGTAATAAAGCTTGTTTCTTTATAAAGTTTCTTTGCAAAAATGTCATGTCTTACCCAACACACAGAAATTAAATATTTCTTCTAGCTATAATTTACAGTAATTATAAATGTTAGTATATTGCATGTTGGTTAAACATTCAAATAAGAATCGAATTATACTTTCTGTATGTGACGATGCATTTTCAACTACTACCAATACTATTATTATTTGACATCATATGCCTCAATGACAGATAAAAGTAAAGTTAAATTTCAAGAAGTAAATCTTTTTATTAAGGATTAATCATTTAGCTCATTATGTGAGTTTTTTTATTTGAAAAAAAATATGAGATACATTATGTCATCTTATTTACTGTGTTCTGAAGAAAGTGAGAACATAACTGGCTCCCTTTCATTTCTTGGTCAATAATCTTCTATTAAATTTGAAAGTCTGATCCCTTTTGAAAAAGCTTCATATGATAACTACTCTGATCTTCCAACAGTATATATTTAACAATATTTTACCTAGAAATACAGTACATGCATAAAAAGCAACTTGATATTTTTTTCATGGCCATTTTAATATTATTTGCTGTTGCTCAGTATTGGCCTCCTGTGGGGCCCCCTAAGAAGCTACTTGTATCATAACTGTATGATTTTCATTATCCACATAAACCTGACATATTTTTTTTTCTCAGCCATCACTACAAATAACATAATGAAAGGAACAAATAAAAATATATTATTTTTTGGTGAAGTATTCCTTTAATACTAATTGCCACCTACGCTATGGGTGATTAGTGATAAATCCTGGAATTTTCCTCCCTTCTAATGAATGACATCAATTGGTTAACAGCACTTTAATCATTGCACAGCCTTTTAGGTTTGAAACAGTAATAGCAAGATAAAAGACTCTCCAATAAATTCCTACACTTTTATATACACATGTCCTTACATAATAGTAGGTCAGTCATTTTCTAAACAGCTTAGTCCTGAATAGGGTTGCGGGGTGTACTGGAGCCAATCTTAGCAAACACAGGGTGTAAGGCTGGAACAAACCCTGAACAAAGCGTCAGTCTGTTTTAGGGCAAACACACACACACCCCAACAACACACTAGTGCCAATTTAGTATCACCAATCCATTTAACTTGCAGACAAAGGGAGAACGCACAAACTCCCAACAGAGAGGACCTGGGACACAAACCCTGGTCTCCTTACTGTGAGGCAACAACACTACAACTATGTCACCCTCCATACATAATAGGTTAACAAAGCTACATTTCTATAGTCATTCTATTTTAGAGTTCCTAATGGTACTGCAAGTTGTAATAAAATAATGCAAACAATGCAAAATAAAAGTATTAAAACAGGTTATCAATTGAGCCATAATGAGTGTCCATTTCATCACTTCATTAAAACTGAAAGATCTAACAATTTCTTGGAGAGGATAAGCAGGAGTAAATACTTAGCACTTTTAGCACTATTAAAGGTATGTTTGGCTCTGTAAGACTGAGTGAGGAGGCACATCTATATGAGAATGCATTTTTCATCAGAATAAGAAAATTTGGAAATGTTTGGATGAGATTTCTTCTAAAATGAATTGTACTCTCTTGTGGCTTATAAGTGCTTGAATCAAATTTCAAATATATAAATACTACTTTTCCAATGCCAAAGGTATTTTCTATATTCTTTTTTACTCAATAAAGAAAACATAATTTAACTGCATTTAGTTAATACTATAAATATAATTTGAAGGGTGCTAGTTCAGAATCTTTTTAAAAGTGGTGTGGATGCACCTAAAAGTATTCAAAATTAGCCCATGAAGCCAAAATCATTTTTGAACCTTAACGCTGAGTTGATTTTAACTAAGTAAGCTATAACTAGTGTGTGTGAGTTTGAGCCTACATGATGTAATACTATTTCAATTGATTGATGGCTCTTCAAATGGAATGTTATTGATATTTTATATATTCTAAACAATGCATTTTTTCTTTTGTTCTGCAGGGCTCAAACAGCATCACATATATACAGGATGCCTTCCAGTTACTACTTCCAGTGTTGCAGATTTCACATATACAGATCACTAGTTTGCGGACAGACAGTGCACTTTAGCCTGTTGAGTACAGTGGAGGAAATTGAGATTGAGATGTTTGGCAGTAATGTCATTGCATCTGTTTGAAATACTGACAGAGGAATTATGCTGACATTCATTAATGTATATTGTTTAGCAATTGTATAGTAATTCTGCAAATTTCAAGGGCATATTTAGCTTATATTGCTCTTTGAGCATGCCATAGTTCTACAGATAGTTCAGATTATTATTTTCAATATTGGATAAGAACATTGCATTCAGAATTATAGGACATAATAGCAGTTTTATATAAAGAATATAAACATATAGTATGTACACACAGAAATATTTGCACCGTGAGAAACAGTCATGTCAAGGAAAGTATCAGTTTGGTTAAACAGCTGCGTTTTGTTGTCTACAGCATTACGGCCAACAAGGGGTTACTACTGTATGTGTTTGAACAGTCTCGCTTTGATGGATGGAAGTACAGTAACTTATTATCTTTCACTTTCATAATGAACTGCTATCTCAGTATTGCAATCAACTGAATTTAGGATATTGCTTTACAGTGAAGCACACTTTGATGTTAAACATATACAATCTGATGACTTAAAGCCAGAATTACACATTGAGTATAATGTTATAATTAAATTATTTGTCTTTGTAAAAATGTGATGGAGAAGATATTTAATGATCTGTCCTATATGACTTTGTCAGTATTATTTTTCCATTTTGGTCATGTGTGTAAAACTCACAGTTTTCATTAATATATCTGTTGAACATAAATTAATAAGAAGATCACTGGATATATACATGCAGCATCTTAGCATGGCTGCTTTTCAAGAAACAGCAGACATTGTTTAAAAAAAAAATATATATATAACATGGTAACAAAAATAAAAACATACAATGGTAAGGTGTTAGCGCAATTGTTCTTCTGCAGTGTGTTATTCTGGGATATATTATAGAGTATGTATGTATTTATTCCATTTCATTTTTGATGAATTGAAAATAGTTAAGTATAGTGTTCTCTAGATACATTATAAAAAATGTTTGGTTTAATTAAAATATGTTCTACTTTAACTTGTTACTACAACTAGATTAATAGCATAAAGCTTTTCATCATACTACACAATGTGTTTTAAAGCAGAGTATCTGAGTGACCAAACATTTTAATGCGTCTGGTTATGGATGAGCCTGGCATTGTTATAAATTGAATAACTGTTTGTGTGAGACTTATTTCTGTGTCATACAGGTTTAAACAAATAGAACAAATAGCTCATAATTTCTGCTTTGTGTGCTTTGGCAAAAAAAGAAATAAAAGTGTGACGTTGAGTACTGTACTTTACAAAACAAAGAAAGATTGTACCATATTGTAGGGAAGGACTTACATAAACAGTTCACAGTGTAGTGCTAGAAATGACAACACTAAATAAATAAGAGGAAAAAATATGCATTAGTCTTCTCATTACAAAATGACACTGTAAAAAGATGGAAAAAGGATTTTCTGAAGTCACTAATATATATGCCAAATAATCTGAAACATTAATAAAATTAATTTAGTTGTTTTTTCCAATTTTTTGATTGCATTTTTTTTCAAAAATACAGCACTACTCAGTCACTCTAGTTGAACCTTGAATCAGGTGTCAATCTAACCTTCGTGTTTTTCAGATGTAAGTGAAAATTCCACACTGGCAGTAAGTGAGTTAGGATTCAGACCAAGTTTAATAATAATACATTTTATTTATATAGAACCTTTTCCATGCTCAAAGTACAGTTGCCTTGAGCTATGATGACCAAAAATAAAGATACAATTAAAAGGAATGTTACAGAAGGAGTATGAATTAAAATTGTGTTTCAAGACAAGGTTCACACTGTGTAAGAAATAGTCTCAAGGACTTGGCAAATTGGTCTTTGCCCTTGTGGAGATTGCATATTGTCCCCATGTCTATTTGGGATTGTCATTGTGTTTTCTAGTTATCTTCACACATTTCCAGAGACATGCTTGTTAATCCAGCATTACATTGATTTGAAGCCGAAAGGGATGTCAAACTTATTAATTTCAGTTGCTGGATCTCCTCATCTTAGTAACATGACCTGGTATGACACAGGATGACAAATTATATGACTTTGTACAGATTATTTAGTACAGTTTCACATTTTCAAAATATTACAAGCTATGTGCTGCACGATGGCACCAGTGCCTGTTCAAATGCTATAAAAGTACAGCAAATTCAGCCACCGTCTCGGCCCCTTTTTTTTTTACTTTTTCAATTCTGTCATGATATGACAAAGACAAACATCTTCATGGTTCCGCAGCAAACACAAACGTTTTTGTTTCCTCTGGCCCACATTCCATGCGCTGTACTTTCAGGTGAGCACTCATTGGCTGTCAGCTCTTCCATACACACAAGCCTACCCCTATGACTTAAGAGTTTGATTTGCCCGTGTGAGTCACAGATTAATCTGACTGAGTCATAAGGAGTTGTATGATCCTTTTTGTTTTAGTTTTAAGTACTCTTTCAAACTCACATCTCTGATTTTAAAATTCACTGTCATTTTAGTTTTCATTCCTAATCTTAATTTACTGTATACCTTAGATTTTTGTAATGACTTTAATTAATTTTGATAATTTGTTTTTATTGTTGTATTGTACAAATTTGTGAATTTCACTTAAAGCAAGGTATTTTAAAGCAAATAATAAAGCCACATTTTATATTGCTTTGCATAACCAACCAAAAGCTGCTGCCAGTCTGGACCTTGTTATACAAAGGGCTGTCATGACTCTCAGGCAAGATGACTTGCTCCAAAATGCAGTGATCAGGCTCTACATGCAGTTTTACTGAATTAGTCCAGATTTGTCGGATTCTCTAGCTGTTCTACCATCCTGCTAATAAAGCCTTTACCACAATTTAAGTCTCACATCCAGACTCTAGATTTAAACCCCATCCAGGCATTATTGTCATAATGAACACTGAAATGAGTTCCAAAAAAGAAAATCAGAAAGTTAAAAAAAAGCAGGAACAAACATAGACAAAACCTAACAAAACAGAATTCCACCCCCACCTGAGGGAAAGAGCGGAGAAGCAACAGCATGGGCAAAAATAGTTGTAACTAGCAAAATACCCGCGCTTCGCAGCGGAGAAGTAGTGTGTCAAAGAAGTTATGAAAAAGAAAAGCAAACATTTTAAAAATAACGTAAGATGATTGTTAATGTAATTGTTTTGTCATTAATATTGAGTGTTGTTGTCATATATATCTATATATATATATATATATATATATATATATATATAGCAAAATACCTGTGATTGGCAGCGGAGAAGTAAAAAGAAAAGGAAACATTTTAATAATAACATAACATGATTGACAATGTAATTGTTTTGTCATTGTCATGAGTGTTGCTGGCATATATATATATATATACACACACACTGACACATATACAAACATATATATATATATAAATATATATATATACATCTATACACATATATATACACAGTTATATATATATATACACATATACACACATACATATATATACATACTGTATATATACACACACACACATATATACATACTGTATATACACATATACATATCTACATATATACTGTATATACACATATATATACAAATCTACATATATATATCCACATATATATATATATATTACGGGTGGGACTCGATTAAAAAAATTAATCCAATTAATTAGAGGATTAATCGTATGTAATCGCACACGTAAATTTGCCCCAAATCGCAAATGTTTTTTTTTTTTTAATTTAAAAGTGTTTTAGTGGGCGACAGAATCAAATAATAGACATGTACATGAATATTGTAAACTGAAGCTGTTTTAATTTCTGAAAAAAAAAGCCTTTAAACTGCATTTGAATTCAAAACAGAAACAAAAATATCATCCCTGGTTAAAATTGGGCAGACTTAAAAATAAAGTGGTAGTTTAAGTACTTTAAGTAGATTTTCAGAATAGTATTGTCTTTAAATAATAATAACCAAAATTTCAACATAAAGTACAGTTTTTCTTCTTAAAAAAATAAGTCAGAAACATAAAAGGTAATTTGACCAACTTAATCTTTAAACTCTGATTAACCTTAGCCAAAATTATTTTGTACATTAGGCTAAAACAGTATGATCATTGAACATTTTGTAATTAGATGTAATCAGAATTACTAACGGTCACGGAAGTCCAATGATCCCCAGTAAGAGCCACAAAATCTGCTTTCTGTAATGCATCTAATTTTGCTTGCTTTTCAGTGTGCACAAAACCATGCTTTTATCAAGGCTTCGCTCGGGTAGTCGAAATGATCAGTCGTAGGAACGCGCGACTCTAACATTTTTGTAGCTGTGATGTGTGCATCAGTGTAATGGATGTACCAGGAAATCATGCATTGACAAAAGTTCCCGTTTGCTTGGAATTGAAAGTGTGATTAAATGCGTTATTTTTTTAACGCGTTATGGAGGACATGCATCGAAGCTTCTCAGCTGTGCTTGTGCTAATAAAGGGAAACATTTTAAAAATAACGTAACATGATTCTGCTTAACGAATAATTTTTCATACGTCCCAAACCAAGAAGATGCGAAGGTAAAATGAATCGGATAGCGCGCGTACATACTCAGTGGATCCCCTCTCGGGAATCGAACCTCGAATGTCCGCATTAGAGGCTTAAGACTCTACAATTACGCCACAGCGTGTGGCTTGTCTATGCGAGAGTATGTACTGTAGATCGGGATTTATATATATATTTAAATATATACCCGCGTATCGCAGTGGAGAAGTAGAAGTTATGAAAAAGAAAAGGGAACATTTTAAAAATAACGTAACATGACTGTCAATATACAGTATTTGTTTTGTGAGTGTTACTGAGTGTTGCTGTCATCAAGGATTTGATTATCATTATTTCTTTCAATCAGGTTCGTATTTGTAGGATGTGTTGTGTTCAAGTTACATTCCGTGTTTGTCAATCGTTGTAAAGATGACAGGTTTCATTCATCGATTAGTTTCTTACTGCATCAATAAACAGCTCGTCTTCTTCTTTATCTGAGACCTGACACACTGCATGCACGGGTTTTTTTTTTACACTGTCTTCCTTTAGCGGGACATTGACTTTTTCCACCGTGTGCTTTGTTTCCACAGTAGCAGCATTTATGAATATGCCTGTATGTATCAGACGCTTCATATTTTTTGCTGCCTTTTCAGTTGTGTAATTCGGTTTTTGTTCAGCTCTTTGGAACTGTTGCTTTTATCTGTGCACTGCGTCAGTTCACGTGAGCGCTTGGTGTACATGCAGCGAAGTTCCCAGTTGTGCTGGTGCCATCTTGCTATGTCCATGGCTGCATTTAATGTTACCTTAGTCCTGACACTTAAAACTTTCTCTCGCAGTTTCGCTGAGTTTGTGTCAAACACCACCCTGACCATCTCATCTTCCTCTCCATAAGCACAGTCCTTAACCCGTGAATATTTACCTGTGGCAGTTTGCTATTGGATTGCCGCTGACGGACGGCCTTATATGGGCAGGTACTAAATTACAAACGCCAGCGGCAGCTTGTCTATGAACTTAATTTAAAGTGTAGGTTTACATCATGCTTTGTTTCCGAAGTAGCAGAACTCATCAATATAGTTGTATATGTCACTCGCTCGCTTCTTATTGTTTCGCTGCCTTCTCAATTATATAATGCATGTTTTCTTCAGCGCTTTTTGGAAGTCTTCCTGATTTTCTACGTACTGCGTGATTACGTGGGAGGCGTGATGATGTCACACGAAACTCCGCCCCCACGGCGTTCAAGCTCATCTCCATTACAGTAAATGGAGAAAAACAGCTTCCAGTTATGACCATTACGCGTAGAATTTCGATATAAAACCTGCCCAACTTTTGTAAGGAAGCTGTAAGGAATGAACCTGCCAAATTTCAGCCTTCCACCCACACGGGAAGTTGGAGAATTAGTGATGAGTGAGTGAGTGAGTGAGTGAGTGAGTGAGTGAGTGAGTGAGTGAGTGAGTGAGGGCTTTGCCTTTTATTAGTATAGATAGAAAAACAAAGACAAAATGTCTTTTTCCCCTCAATATAAAAGTTTATTCTAAAATCTTTATAATTAAATCTTGCCATATTTTAAAAAAAGTTTTAAACAGATCATCTTAACGAGAATTTGATTTTTTTCCAATTTCAAATAGTATAGAACATCAGTTATCCACTGACTTATAAAGGTGGGTTGGGATTCTTCCAATTAACCAAGATAAGTCTACATGCTATTAGAGAGGTAAAACCAATTACAGTCAATTTGTCCTTCTCCACTTTAAGCTCATCTAGGAGTACACCAAACACAGCTTTTAGTGGATTAGGAGGGATTATGACTCTAAGGCTGTCTGAAAGGCATTTAAAGATTTTGGTCCAAAATAATGTTAATTTGGTGCACACCCAAAACAAATGGCCCAATGAGTCGGGAACTTGATTGCAATGTTCGCAGATTGGATCTTGCCCTGGAAATATTTTCGACAATTTTAAATTAGATAAATGTGACTGATGAAAGATTTTCAGCTGAGTGACTGAATGCTTTGTGCGTATAGAGCTAGAGGGTATTCTATGCATGGCTGCAAATCCACTCCTTTCCTGAGATATTAAATGAAAGATTCTTTTCCCACCTTACCTAAAGATCTTTGAAAGAAAGATTTTGAGATATTTTTATATACTAGCCAACCCGCGGCATACCATACGCCGCATAATCAGGCCGGTTTTTTAATGATTTCTAAGCACAGGGAGAAAATTAACATTTGAAAAATCAGGTAATGTAATAAATCGTCAAGAAAAGCAACATTGTAACAATGCACGGAACGAACCAACACACAGTCGTCCGTGACTGAAAACTGGCGGACCGCTATCGCTCATGTGCCCACCTCCAACTTGTCACTTGAGTCGTTGTCGTCTTTGCACAGTCCAGATGCACCTGTGACTCACTTAGACTTTCCGTGTTCCTGCAGGAGCATCTAAGAAGACGCATGTTTGTCGCGGATGCGAATTACTGTATTTAGTGTGTAAAACAGTTTTCTATGGTACACACAGTCGTGCGTCGTAACCGAAAACTCGGTTTTTAAAGACTGCTTACTTCATTGTGTTTTAACCTCAGTTGTAAAGGATTGTTTTAAGGATCCCAATGGATACCCCTCGCAAACCGTTTTACACGCTGCATATGGCGATTCACCTCCGGCGTGGCTCCTTCCTGCGTACGACATAGGTGTCCTACTTGTCGGCAGCTTAATGAATCCACGCCCCTTCTGGTGTGCTTTCCATGGGTGTCTTGCCTTTCCATGGGTGTCTTGCCTTAGTGAATTATATATATAGAATGTTGACATGCTGTCTGAGTCTTCCAGACTGATCAGTATTTTGTTCTGGAAGAGAAATGGGTGGGAGGGGTGTAAATTTAGATAGATTTCTTTTACCAAAATTTCTGATTTGAAAGTAGTGGAAAAATTGAGTTGATGAGAAGTTGAATTTGAAGCTTAATTGTCCAATAAGACAATAAAAACCTTATCTATATACAGTTCTCTAAGTTTTTTAATCCTTGACAATTTCCAAAGATAAAATACTGTGTTGGTTTGAGAGGGTTGAAAAAGGGTCTGCCTTGAAGTGCATCCTGTACTGGTTCCATATTCTGAATGATTGATGGACAATTGGATAATTGATATGTTGATGACAATTAGTATTTAAAAAAAAAAAGCCAGGCACATAAAGAAGTACAGCAAAAATATATTTCTATTGTAGATTCATCAGTTTATGTCAATTTCCAGGTCCTTTATAGTTTGTATATTTGTCTCCCAGTAATAAAATTGAAAGTTACGTAGTTCCATGCCACTAGCTGCTTTAGGTCTTTGTAGGGTCTCCTTTAGAATGTGTGGACATCTCGAATAAACAATTTTAAACTTAAATGGAAGCCATGTAGTATGAGCTGCTGTGATATCAGGTTAGTTCTTTGTTCTATTTAATGATCCTTCCTTCATAGGTAAACAGTATATAAGAGATAACATATCATATGTCCATAAGTAATATTTTGTATTAAAAAATGATTTGCTTAGCTTAGATCCCCCATGAGTTATGGCAGCAAGCTGTACCTCCTGTTTGTAGTCAGTGACTGGGATCAATCATAATTCAATCATTGATTCTGATGCAGTTCTCTGAAGTGGATGTGGTATAGCAGGTCCACAGCCCTCTTAGCAAAGGCCGTTTTAGTGAAATAAATAATCACCGCGCTCGTGGCTTAGCGAGGGGGCGTGGTGGCTGTAGCAAACCGCAGGGCGATCTGCGGTGTGGGCGTTTCTCACCTAGTGCACAGGTGAGGGACTGCCCACATCCGTGATTGTTCCTGTGGCTAATGTGCTGCAGCTGCTATGTCCTCTCTGCATATATAGAGAAGCACGAGTCAGTTAGAGGGGAACAAATTGGAGAAAGAACAAGGAAGAGAGACAAAGACGGAGGTGGCTGGAGAAAGCAGGACATGAGAGAGAGACGGTGCGAGTGGGTGGGCGAGCGAGCGAACGCTCATAGGCAGCTGTTAGAAAGCCTGGGTGTTAGGCTGACACCCGGGTGTAGAAGTAGTGGTCGCTTCCGCTGAGTGAGCATGTAGCGGGAGTGACCAATGAAGGGCGACTGGCTGCGTAAGATCGAAAAGGCAGTGGGAGTCGGGAGATTTGGTGGTGGATTCCCCAGCGTGTGCGTCCTGGCCGTTGGGTGAGAACCAAGTCTCAGGCCTGGGATGAGTGCCAGACCGAAGCCGGGATCGGGAGGACTCCAGACCTGTGTGAGATGAACGAAAGGAGAGCTGCTGAGAGAGCGTCTCGCCTGCTGAAAAGCCCAACCAAGAGAAGCAGGTGAGACGCTAGTCTAGAAGAAGCACCGGGCTTGACATTGGTTTTTAAAAGATTGCTTCCAGATGAACGTTTTAACCTCGTTTTAAAGGATTTTTTTTTTTTGTAGTGTTTTTAACCTCCACATTTTCTTGTATGAATTATGCCAAGAGCAGGCCGTCTACAAAAACCAAGTGATTATTCAAGAAGAAGACTATAGAGGAGGTTACCAAGAGACCTAGGACAACTCGGAAGCAATTTACAAGCTAGAGACTGTACATACAACAACTGTTTACTAGCTTTATGGGAGATAGGAAAAGAGACAGCCACATAAAAAATAAATGACATCTCGGACAGAGTTTGCCAGAGGACACATGGGAGACTCTGAAGTCAGCAGGAAGAAGGTTCTATGGTTGATGAGATCAAAATTCAGCTTTTTGGCCTTCAAACTAAATGCCATGTTTTGTCATAAGTCCAACACTGCATATAACTAAAAACAGATTATCCCCACTTTGAAGCATGGTGGTGGCAGCATCATGCTGTGGGGATGTCTCTTCGCAGCAGGCCTTGAAAGGCTTGTGAGGGTAAAATGAATGCAGCAAAATTGTGGAGGAAAACCTGATTCTATGTGAAGAAATCGGCAAGCCTGCTTCATGTGTTTTACTTTATTGCCCATGTTAATAGCCAAATCTATTCAGCAGTGATAAGGACTAGGTATGAACTTGTCCATCTCAGCTTAGGTCCTCTCTTTTCAGGGACAGTTCTTATAATCAGTTTTTGTTGAAGTCGAGTTTGTTTGCTTCTTGATTCTGTTTTTCTTTGCCTTAACATATGCACAGTTTTTACACAGTTCTTTTCTTTACCTGAGCTGCATTAATTAGTGTGCCAGTACGATATCTTCAGAACCACTCTGTGGTTTGTGATTTAGAAGCTGCCAGTCATTATAAGTGCATAACCCAGTCACTATACTCCTTATATACCTAAAGATTTGAGGAAGCGGTTTAGCCCATTTCTGTTCAATCACTAGAATGCATTTACTTTCTTCATTCTTTCCACCATTCTTTGTGGTCTGTGGTTGGCTGAGAATTGGGAAATTAGGGTTAATTACCAATATCTAGAATGCTATCTTGAACATTTTAATTGTGAAGTTTGCTTCTTGATATGAATTGATTTTTAAAGGAACTCTCAATGATTTTATTATTGTTCCGGCATGAGCTTCAAAATGTGTCATTCTATAGCCAAATAAAGGGTAAAGCCTCTATGATGTAGAAGAGGATCAATGTAGATAATCTGCATATGCTCCAAGGGTTATTTTCTCATCTTTTAATTCCACCTGTTTCTCATGCACATACATTTCCAGTGACTTTCCAGCTGCAACAGAAATGTCAAGCACTGTGTGAGTGTGCGATGGCACTGTAACTCTTTCATTCTGTTATTGACAGCCTGTTTGGTTACATGACTGGCTGCTCAATTGCCCAACACCTCCATTGATTTTTTTTTTTTTTTGATGCGTCTTTACTTTTAACTACAGCCATACGCCCTGACTGATTAACAACTATGGTCTATTTTTTCTCAGTGGTTCCTGATGTGTTGTTTCAAAGCCCCTTCTACCACATAAACATATGTAATCGTCTTTGTATAGGGTGGACCAAATCTGATTATGCAATTTTCATTACACTATAACTTATTAAGTTTATTACATAGAAAATCATCCAAAAAATCCCGGACCATCAAGAAGTGTGCGAACTGACGATATGAAGAATTGTCTCCACGCTGAACTGGAATTGTCCCCGTATAAATCAAAGTCATCCAGATGATCTGGATCTGCATAATTAGATCTGGACCACCTTGTACTATAGTGGTGCTTCACACAATGCAGTGAGTTGTACAATTTATGGACACCCCTTTCAAAAAGGAGCTGGAAATATTATTTTTTAGAGGACTTTTCTACTGCTGCCTATCCCTAGTGAGCTTTTCTCTTATAATAAAGTGATCCCGGCTCTTGGATTTGTATTTTCTAAATGATACAACGCAGCTGAGCTTAATATTAATACATACTAAAACCTCCTATAGAGAGATATGTCACAATGTTTATGTGTTAACACAGTATTGTACTGTAGTATGGTCTTGCATGCCACATATAAAAAAACTCTTAATATGGATGGACAGCACTATTATAAAATTTCAGAGTGCAGCACTGTTTCCTGAAGAGGCATTAGCTCTCTTGGAAATGTGTTCTTTTGAAATTACGATATTATTTAGTTATTTAATATGCCACAATTTCAAAAGAACACATTTCCAAGAGAGCTAAAGCCTCTTCAGGAAACAAGCACCTGCCAGGTGTTCCAGCCAAATAACAAACCATTGACCAGTGCATATTTGTGCACCACTTGTCATCGTGACTAGGTTACTACTTGCTAGAGGCAGTGCAATACAGTAATCCCTCCTCGATCGCAGGGGTTGCGTTCCAGACCCCCCTGCGATAGATGAAAATCCGCGAAGTAGAAACCATATGTTTGTATGGTTATTTTTATATATTTTAAGCCCTTATAAACTCTCCCACACTGTCAACATTATTAGAGCCCTCTGGACATGAAACAACACCCTTTAGTCAAAAGTTTAAACTGTGCTCCATGACAAGACAGAGATGACAGTTCTTTCTCACAATTAAAAGAATGCAAACATATCTTCCTCTTCAAAGAATGCGTATCAGGAGCAGAGAATGTCAGATAGAGCGAGAGAAAAGCAAACAATCAAAATATCAATACGTGCTTTTGGGCTTTTAAGTATGCCGAAGCACCGCGATAAAGCAGCATTTTTTAGAGGAGCGTCCGTATCCTCTAGGCAAACAGCCTCTGTGCAAACAGCTGCTCTGCTCACACCCCATCCGTTAGGCGCAGAGAATGTCAGAGAGGATGAGAGAGACAGAGAAAAGCAAACATTCAAGCACCGCGCGGGAAGCATATGTTATATCATTGAGGAGTTTTATTTAATACGTAATACGTGCTCTGATTGGGTAGCTTCTAAGCCATCCGCCAATAGCGTCCCTTGTATGAAATCAACTGGGCAAACAAACTGAGGAAGCATGTACCATAAATTAAAAGACCCATTGTCCGCAGATTTCCACGAACCAGTTAAAAATCTGTGGTATATATTTAGATATGCTTACATTTAAAATTCGCGATGGAGTGAAGCAGCGAAAGTCGAAGCGCAATATAGCGAGGGATCACTGTACAGCATTTTAATGCCTCTCTATAAACTGTTATACACAATGTAGTCAACAGCATATCAGTTACATTTCTGCTGGGTGTCAGTACCCCATCTTGAGTATCTTTGTGTTCTTCCAAAAGATAGAGAAAATAGTAGACTAATAGGGCAGATAAAGGGGATCTGAAAGTAAAATAAGAAAATAAGAAGTGAAGGTCTAAACAAGGAAGGAAAAAGAACTTTCACCAAAGCCAGAGCACAAATCGAAAATCAGAGTCAAAAGAACCTTGATAGATGTCAGTAACTTAAGAATATTTTAAAAATAACTACTCTGTCTATTAGAAGTTATCCATAATCTTGGACATCAAGCACTAGCTCACAAGGCATCACATATGTGTTTCTGGAAACCACACCCCAAGCAACAGAGCATTAAGCCTTGTGAACAGAGCTACAAAGTGGCAGAACTCATAAAGAAGAAAATGACAATATGGTAATTATAAAAAATAATGTAAAAAATTGCAGAGATAACAATAAAACTGGATTTGTTGAAGTTATCATATGAAGTAATGAAGGTAGCTGTAAATTCTCCTCCCTAGCAACATCCTCTGGAGTGTTACACACTTGATAAGTGTTATTACACTTGACATAAGCGCTTCTTCGTCCCTATATTTATTTCTTCCTAGCAAAATCTGCCTCAATATAACTATATTGAGTGATAATATGAAAAAATACTCACCGGAATCAGAGTATCCTTGCTCGTGGGTTTCCATTATCCTGCCCACTCTGCCAAATGTTGGTGTTGCCCTTGAAGTGGGTTTAAGTGCTTTTAACTTTACTAAGCTTCACTATGCAGTGGTGAATTGTACAGAGACAAAGTCAGAATCTTTATTGTTGAAGAAGAGAAATCTACAGCATGACTCGCCAGCAAGTTTCAGGCCGCAGCAGGTTAAAACAGAAGTCTTCCTTTACCTAGATTATAACATAAATCATTGCCTAAATAATAGCTGACAGTAATTTGTTACTAAATTATTCTGCAGTAGTTACGGTATATAAGCATTTCTCCTCTCAATACTTTTTACTTCTTGTTCTCCAAAGCCTTACATTCAACAGTCCCTCTGCCCAAACACATTAGTGTTAGATGGCCTAATTTTAATAATAATTTCAGGAACCCTAACAATTCCTTTCAACAAAAAAAAAATAATTATAATAACCCCCTAACCTAAATCTTTACACTAATGCAAATCATACTTTATCTTCTGCTTCTTTAGTATTTTCTGCAAGTATTGCAACAGTTGACTCATATAATCAGAAAAAAACAAGTGTTCTGCAATTAAAATAGCAACATTAATGCTAACATTTCTTAAAACTCATAATCCAATGTGTTTCACATAATAAACATATAATTGTAAATAGTTTTCATAATTTTGAAGAGGTGTCTCTGTAGACAACATTTTTTTATACATTCTGTTACCTCTGTATTTATCTTTTTTACTTCCTTTGTAATCTCCATTATTTAAAGCATAACCAAAAATTTTTTACACCATGCTTCATAAAGTTTAACACGCAAATCACATTCTTTTTTCTTGAATTTTGACACTATGTTTTTGCTTTGGTAATGTATATTTGTTATTACATTTGTTTTTCATTTGCATATCTGCCCTACGCACCATGATAGCTTAGTTCATGATTTTTTAGACATGGCTTTTAAGAAATATTTATGGAAATTATATTTATATCAAGATTCGATGCTGGATTTCTGTCAGAAATATTCAAGGGATCACAGAGAAACAATCAGCTTTCTACATTGTTTCCTAGGAGACAACTTAATGCTGCTTATCAGATCTAACGCCTTTCCGTTCTTTTCCTTCTGTTAGCATTCAGAGAGTGTGCTCCTACTGTGTGGGATTTAACTATAATTCCAAGGCTTAGTGTCAAGGAGATTTCAGAAATAGCAGACCTGAAAAAATGAAGTGTTAAGGCAATAGAGGAAGCATTAGTCCAAATATCACACACAAGAAATACGATTTGAACTGTTTGGCTGACACACATTTGTAAGGATGGCTTTTTTGAGATGATGAACAATCGCAGAGGAGAGTGCTGGCCTAGCCTGTTAAGTTAACTGGTGCCTGTAAGTTGGCCTGGTGTTAGTGGTGTGGTGTGAGTGTGTGTGTCCTCTATTCTTCTGGCCTCCCATTCAGGGTTGTGCCAAGTGCTGAATGGCCCCAGTTCACAAAAAAAGGGATGGATGGGTAGCTGCAAATGGATAACAAGTTACTTATCTAAGGGGAAGGACTCAATTCACTAAAAGTCCAGCAGTCATTTTATCATTCCGATAGTGTTACTGCCTATCAAAACTAAAGACTGACACTGGTCATAATTAGCCATACTAATCCTCTATACTGCATCTATAAAGTCAACAGGCAAAGCATAATGTTGAGTAAAGAGTTGCCAGACTATAACACCAAACACATAGTATCTGTGGTCTAAGTTAACATATCTATGGTCTATTTAACATAATGAAACAGTCTTGAGGAAAATATTTATTTTAATCAATTATTATTTCTTTAAATACCTCAATTTTCCCTATAAAAAATCAAACCATTAAAAGCACATCATTTCCACCCTTAAGATATTACCATTTCAGCAAACACCTGAAATGTTGTACTACTTTCCAAAAATGTAAATTACATAAGGAGAGTGGATTTTATTTTTCACCATAAAATAACACTAGATTTGGAAATAAAATAACACTGCTGACGTAAAGTATGAAAACTCTGCATTCAAAGGTCAACTCAACAGCAGTGGGATTTCAACTGGCACCAAGACGTCATTAAAGTGCGAAATGAACTGAAGGTACCGTATGCTGCGTTTCTGACTTATAAATCTGATTGATTAGGGTTATTGTTAAATTACAGTTTTGGCAGCACTCACCTTTACTTGCATACCTGTGCTTGACAGGAATATTAACAGACCTTTATACCAAAAAGATACAAAGGCAAGACTCCAAAAACTTCTAGTTTTAAGTGGCATTTGGCATTTATAATAAATAACAATAGCACCTTTAGTATAAGCCACCTCCTGCTGACAACCAGTGGACTTCACAAATGCGGTCTGAACAGTACAAAATTAAGGATACGACTGTGATGAGTCCCGAAGAATACGTTTGTTTACATCCAGCCATTTTAGGATAAATTGTGCTGAAAATGAGTTCAGTATACTTACAACAGTACCCATCAGACTTTGTGCTTTTCACAGGGCAAATATTTTCACACCCATCTATTTAGTCAGGCAGTGTGGTGTAGCAGGTAAGGCTTTGGATTTCAAACCCTGTGGTTAATAATATAATAATACTAATAATATAATAATAATAATTAAATAATAATTTATTTAATAAGCACCTTTCTTAGCATTCAATGTCACCTTACAATGAATTAAACAATTCAATAATTGTAATAAAGTAATAAAGATAAAAACAAATAGGACAATAAAATCAAATAACAATAATGTACAGAGGTAGTAGCAAACAAACAAGGATAACTGGCAGTAACAGTGTTAAATTCACAGTTGGTATGCCAGTTTGAAAAGATAAGTTTTGAGGTTCGTTTTAAAATGTGTTATTGAATCAAGCTGACCTATATGAGAGGGAAGAGAATTCCCAAATTGAGGAGCACTAGGAGAGAATGCTCGAGCTCCCATAGCAAAGAGTTTGATGTGCAGTACAGAAAGTAGAGCTGCAGATGAAGATCTGAGTGAGCGAGACGACTGTAAGTCTGTAGGAGATTAGTGAGGTTGTGGAGATCTTTAAATGTTAAGAGTGGTATTTTGTATTGTATTCAGTAGTGAACAGGGAGCCAGTGAAGTTGAGAGAGAAGAGGTGTAATATGTTCAGTGGATTTAGAAGCAGGTTATTATCCTGACAGCAGAATTCTGAAGAAGTTGTAAGTGATGGATACGTTTTTGTGGGATGCCAGATAGAATAGCATTACAGTAATCTATACGTGAGGTGACTTGGGTATTATCCAATACTTCAGTACTGTGTTGCGTAAGAACAGGACGAAGTCTAGAAATGTTTTGGAGATGGAAGAAGGCAGTCCGAGAAATGTTATTTATACAGGAAGAAAAAGAGAGAGTACAGTCAAGAATGACACCCAGGCTCTTAACCTGTGATAGTGTTGTTAATTAAAATGGAAGAATGGTTAACTTTAGTGAGTGTAGATCTAGAACCAATGAGGAGCACCTCAGTTTTATTGCTATTTAATTGAAGAAAATTGTGAGTCATCCCATGACTTTATGTCTTGGAGACATGCCATTAGAGTATTTGAAGAGAAAACAGAAGTGGATTTAGTGGAAAAATAAGGCTGTGGATTGTGGGTTCAGATGCCACTGCTGACACTGTGTAGCCATTAGCTTGTCATTTCAGCCGACGGTGCTCCAATTAGAAAAACATGGTGTCAACTGTCAGATGTTATTAGTCACTTTGGATAAAGGCATTAGTCGCAAATGTAAAAATCATTTACTGTATCACTTAGTGAGTCTTCCAAAGACTCAAGTTCCATTTATGGAAGTGGAAGTTGGTTTACAGTTCACACAGTAAAGTTCTTTCAGTGGATTTAAGGTTTTGTAGGAGAAATGGACATTGAAATCAGGGTAGGAAATAATTTTTTAGAATAAGTGGTGAGGGTAGCAGTAGGTAGTGTGCTGAGGACAAACAGACTAAGGTGGTTTGGGTATATGGAGCAGAAGATAGAGTATTGAGTGAAGAGGAGCACCAAGATGGATGCTAAGAGGGAGGCCAAAGAAGAAGTAATTGGAGGTGGTGTCAGATGATATAAAAAGAATGAATCAGATCCAAAAAGATGATCTGGACCACAGGATTTCAGGTAGATGACTTGGGGAGCAACTAGTTAATAATAACAATAACAATACATTTTATTTATAGAGCACCTTTCCCATGCTCAAGGTTAACCTGTTTAATCCCAGAAAATGGCCGTTAAAGTGGAGATGATAAAAATGGTGAAGGTGCCACAGAGCAGTCAATTAAGTCCAATAACAATATACTGTAATTAATATCTATTTTTTATGTTATTGTTAAATAATGATTTTACTTAATACACATTATTAAATTTTTGATTTTTACAATTATTACATACATGAACATTGCAGTATTTAATTCACCACAAATATTTCCAAAATGAATTTATTAATGTACAAGTAAAACCACATGTGCCCAGCTGTTTGTGTAACCATTAAGTGTGATCTCAACATTAAACGCTGCACAGACTCTCTACTCCTGCTGGGAGACGCAGCTTTGTGCCACCTACTGCAGTGACTTGTATATAAAGGCGCTGGTTCTCAAAGAACTCGGCAGAAAGTCACGTAAAAGAGTTAAGCCTGAAGTCTGAATAACTTTTGTTATTTCTTTAACTGTTTTTGCAGTTTTGAGGTCTAAGTACTACAGTAATTGTCAATGTGTTTCTAAAATACATTTTTAAAAACAACTACCATATATAGTCGCGTTTAAGTTCTCCCGCGGATAAGTTAGGCCTTGATTTTACCGTATAATCTCCGGTATTTTATAATGTCAGTCGTATATGTCGAATATGGAAAACTCACACTGTTGGTCCAAGAGATTATGATACGGTAACACCCACATGAGAGAATAACCACGGAGCACAATGCCATTTTTTTTTCTATGTATTGTGCCTAAGTGACCACACAGTAATACCCGAAATATTGCGAAGCAACATTTGCACTGTTTTATGTATCTCACACCCTCATACAACTTTCTTGTAAGAGCATCCCTTATCTACGATGGAGCGTTCAATCAAAAGAAAATATGAAGCTGGTTTTAAATTAAAAGTCGTTGAAGTGGTGAAAGAAATTGGTAACTGCGCTGCTGCAACAAAATTTGATGTGTCTGTGAAACTGATGCGAGATTGGAGGAGGAAAGAAGATGTCGTATTTTTGAACGGGCGTATAAGTCAGAGTCTGATTTTATGATCAATTTTTCGGGTTTCAAGACCCGACTTATACGCAAGTATATAAAGTCATTTTGACAAATGTGCTGTACCAATAAAAACCAAAAAAATATAAAAATTGAAACCCAACATAAAAAGAGTAAAACAAGTAGGAATAACAATCAAAAACTCAATTAGAATTAAAAGATAGAGACTTTGAGGGAATTTTAAGATGTGATTAAAATGTACCTAAAGTAGGTTCAGTCCTGATGTAAAGTGGTAGTTTGGGTCGGTGACTAAAAAGGCACAACAACCCCGTGTTTCAACATCAATCTGGCAACATTCAGCAGCATTTGGTTAGAAGATCTAAGTGGCCTTTCAGGGGTGTGCTAATGCACAAGGTCTGAGCAGCAAGGTGTTGATGACCCATTCAAGGACTTTAAAATCAAACAGTGAAATCTTAAAGTCAATGCTAAAGCAAACTGGAAGCCAATGGAAGGAAGCTAGAACGGTAGTAATGTGTTCTCTGAGTAGCACCGTTCTGAACTGTTCTGCAGGTGGGAGATGAATGACTGACTGACTCCCGTACAGAACGAGTTAAAGTATTCAAGCCAAGATGTAATAAAAGCGTGGACCATGTTCTCCAATTCATTTAAAGTAAGAAAAGTCTTAACTTTGGCTAAAACCTTTAGCTGAAAATAACTGGAAATTATCTGCTTTTCAAACTTAAGGGTGCTATGAAATAGTACACCCAAATATTTACAGTAGGTTTACTGTTAGATGTCCGCAGGCCAAGGTTACATTTCGGTGTATCAACCAAGCCACGGGATCCAAACAATGCAATTTCAGTTTTACTTTAATTTAGGTTAAGAAAATTCAGTGACATCCAAGTTTAATTGTCTTCCAAACAGTCCACTCGGAATTTCACAGAGCCTTGATTGGATAATCCATATTTATAAAAACTAGATGCTAGGGAAACATGTATTGGGGGAAAGGAACTGGATCAAGAATGGATCCTTGTGGACTTGAGGAGAATGAACTGCCACTAAGGTTAACTGAAAAGCTTTGTTGGAAAGGTATCTCCAATCTCTTAATCTCTGTTTGTCCTTTGACAATTCTGACTTGTATGTGAGGGTCAAATCATAAAACTACTAAGCAGATATTTGTACTTTAACGCTCATGAGGCTTGTTTATTAAGTGTTTGTAGCCATTTTGTCACTTGTATGTCTGACTTTAAACTTCTCTTTTAAGGAAACTTTGATTCTATTCACACTCATAGGTCCCATCCATTCAAACACATTCTTTGTCTTCTTAAGACTAGAAGATGGTCTCAGAATTTCGTTTATCATATTACTCTCTCATTCATGTTTGCAGCTAGACATGGCATCTTCCTCAGGGCTGATGCTGGGAGCAATTCAATTTCTTTATAAATTTTCTGATGTAATCTAGAAACATTATGCTAACTTACATTTGTTAGTTAGATCACACCATCAGTTAGTTGATATAGTGAGGTGGACATCCTTCAGATAAGTAACCATCTTGGATTTCCCTTTTGCTAAATCTGCTTGAATGTTTCAGATTACTCTTGACACAGATTTACATTCCATATATTTTAAAACACTTGCACTTTCTCCCTGGTCTCTATTTATAAATAGTAAAGTCAACACCAATGCTTATCTGACAGAACGTAATCCTTGGTGAATGTGCATTAAGTATAGGAAACACAAAATTGTTTATCTTTGAGTAGATGCATCATGCATGCAGTGATTTGAGGATTTCTTCAAAGATTAGCATAGTTTTGTGAGTTTCTAAAAAAAGAATAATAGATAAGCTTTTTCTTATAACAGCACATACCGTATAACTAGACATTCATACCATTCTACAGCACATATTTGTAGGCTGCATTGATTATTTTCTACAAGCAACCAAAGGTGACCAAACATACATGTTACTATCAGCTTTTGCTTAGATCGTGCCAGACCTATCATTATGGGAGAGCCTCAAAGGGCCAGGCTTCTCCATGAATAAAATGTTTTGAATAAAAGCTGAACACAGAAGCATAGACACGTCAAAAAAGAAGAATGTGAAACAGACGACACACCCCAGGGACAAAATGAGTAAAAGGGATTGTGATAGTGAGGACCACAGGAGATTCATTGAGTTTCTGGAACTGTTTAATCCACTGCAGGGTCCAGACAGTGTTCTCCATCAGGCTGTCCACACTCCCTCCCGCACACTTCCATGTTCACTCACACCAAGCCAATGTTGTGGCACCAGCCAACATATTCCTAACGTCTTGAAATGAGCAGTAATCTATGACTTTTCTTAACTGTTCGTCCCCACAAATGTCATAATGTTTACCGTTAAAATTGGTTTGGCCACTGAACCTCATACTAAATGTTAAAATGATCAAGGTATCACATGGTGTAAAGTTTATTTCAAAGGGTAACTCATATGACTCCATTGTCCAAATGTACTTTAGAAGATGGCTCATAAAAAATCTCCTTTGGGTTTTTTTTTTTTTTTCTTCAGTTTTGGAAGTGTGAGTCAGGCACATTATACCAAATTGTCTTCCTTTTTCTCTCAGATTCCAGTAGCAGTTCATGGAAATCCTTCCAAACAGTCATGGGCAGCTTAATAGTGAACCTTTTCATGCAAAACTGCACAGGGTGCTGTAGGTGAAATCTCTGCTGTTGTAGCTGTTGGCTCAGATCCAGTCATGTGCTCCAGCAATTTCTGCCTATCTTTGCATTTCTGTAGGAAAGACAAGACAGATTTAAAATATTCACATGTACAGTTTAAAATTTGCAAATCACAGCATGGGAAACAAGCAGACAGAGTTCCTCCATCACTCACTCAAGCTACAATTTGTACTTTCTAACATGGCAGTCACTATGAGAATTCAGCACCATTGGAGAGGACATATTAAAAATTGGGTAGCCACTCTTCAGCAACTGAGTATAAAGAGGTGCCTCTCTTTCTCTTCTGATCAAAAAATATTTTCCCAAAAACCTCTGATCTGTAGACACAAACCAGCTTTAAAAACAACCAACATGTTGATTAAGGAAGCCACCTCAGTACTGCAGGACTGATTTGATGCCACAGATTGAAACACATTTGTTCTAGATGCAGAGCTAGAGGAACACACATCTGTAGTTCTCTCTTAAATGAATTTTTGTGTTGTGGATGTGACCTTAACAAAGATGATAAAAGTGCTTCCCAATCAGAAGCCGTGGCTGAATAATAAGATATAGACTCTGTTCAGGGCACGGAATGAAGTATTTAAATCTGGGGATGCACAAGCCTGGAAGTACGAGGTAAGTTCAAGAAGGGTTTTATAGATATAAAGAGTAAGTACAAACAGCACATTGAGGGGATTTTAATGTCAACAGCTCCCTGAATATGTGGATGAAGATAGAGACGATAACCCGCTGTAAGGACAGTTCCATTTTTACACACTCCAGCAGCATCAACACTCTCCCAGACACTATGAGCTAGTTTTTGACTCAGTTTGACTGTTAGAATGGAGAAGTCAACATTACAGATGGGCCAGGCCGTAAGATTACATCAGCACCAGGTCAAATCCACTCTGCGTAGCATCAACATCAGCAAAGCAGCTGGAACAGATTGAGTCTCTGGACGAGTGTTGAAGGCTTGTGCAGACCAACCACCTGACATTTTTAATCTCTCAATAGAAAAAGCTCCATGTGCCTTACGTTAACTACATTTGCTCCCATCCCTAAGAAGTCAGCAGTGAATTGTCTGAATGACTATCATCCGATTGTTGTATCCCCCCATTCTCAAGTGCTTTGAAACAGATACCTCCTTACAATAAGGCTGATGTTCCTGCTGATCTTGATCAACTTTAGTTTGCTTATCGGACAAAAAGGTCGATGACTGTTTTTCATACATTTCTTGCTCATCTGGAACAGCAGAATGCATATGGAAGGATGCTGCTTCTTGATTTTAGTTCCGCATTTAATACAATAATCGGATAAACCAGTCACAAAACAAGTAATTTATGCTTGGGAAGGGCACTGTCATACCTCTTCAACTCTGATCTTGCATATAGGGGCACTACAGGGGCTTTTCCATAGCCCGTTACTCTATTCTCTTTTCAACCCTGACTGTTCTCCCATTCACTCCTCCACCATGATTGTCAAATAAGCAGATGACACCACCATAGTAGGACTAATATCCGTCAATGATGAGACAGTCCACATGAAGGAAGTGCAACGTCTTTCATACTGGTGTTTTTATAATAATCTGAATAATAAACTAAGGAGATTCTAGAGGTCTTGGAAAAATGAGAATTCTGACCTTCAAATACATGGGGAGGAGGTAGACAGGGTAGAAAACTTTAAAATCTTAGGAGGACCTTAAGAGGTCGGTGAACATCTCTCACCAAGTGAACAAGGCCCAGCAGAGGTTATATTTCCTTAGAAATATAAAACAAAATCACCTCCCTTCATGGCAGATGTATATCGGGCCAACATTGACAGTATCCTGTGCTACTGCTGTGCAGCGTGGTAGGCCAGCTTGCACAGCAGCAGACATGAAAGAAGTATGTCATGTGATGAAGAGGGCTCAGCGAGTTGTTGGGACTACATTCCCTGCACTAAAGAAAATGTACTCTGGCCGACTCCAAAAGAAGAGCAGTGGTATTGTTAAATAGTCAACACACTTTGGGCACTGTTTGTTTGCCCAGCCGTCTGGAGAAAGATATACAGTAGATCAATCAAAACCAGAATGAAACAATCAGAATTAGGATCAGCTTCTATCCAAGAGCTCTTACTTCTGTTAACCCTGCACCACTTGAGACCGTTGTGCAGTATGTTCAGTACTTCAGTATTTCAGCTGTCTTTTTTCATATTTTATCTACTATTTTATTTTTATATATACTCTGCTCAAAATAATTAAAAACATTTTTTTAATCAGAGTATAGTATCAAGTCAATAAAACTTCTGGGATATTGATCTGGTCAGTTAAGTAGAAAATGAAATTAACAACAGGAGGGACAACAATGAGATGACCCCCAAAACAGGAATGGTTTAACAGGTGGAGGCCACTGACATTTTTTCCCTCCTCATCTTTTCTGACTGTTTTTCTCTAGTTTTGCATTTGGCCACGGTCAGTGTCACTACTGGTAGCATGAGGCGATACCTGGATCCTACAGAGGTTGCACAGGTAGTCCAACTTCTCCTGGATGGCACATGAATATGTGCCATTGCCTGAAGGTTTGCTGTCTCCCAGCACAGTCTCAAGGGCATAGAGGAGATCCCAGGAGACAGGAGGTTTCTCTAGCAGAGCTGGACGGGACTGTGAAGGTCCTTAACCCATCAGCAGCACCGGTATCTGCTCTTTTGGAGAAAGAGGAACAGGGTGAGCACTCCCAGAGCCCTACAAAATTACCTCCAGCAGGACACTGGTGTGAATGTCTCTGACCAAACAGTCAGAAACAGACTGCATGAGGGTGGTCTGAGGGTCCACTGATACCATTGACTAGCTCCCACACTCGCCTGACCTAAATCCAATAGAACACCTCTAGGACATTATGTTTCTGTCCATCCGATGCCGCTAGGAGCTCAGTGATGCCCTGGTCCAGATCTGGGAGAAGGCCCCCAGGACACCATCCATCGTCTCATTAGGAGCATACCCAGACATTGTCAGGCATGCATACAAGCACATGGAGGCCATACTGAGTATGATTTAGAGTTGATGCAATGAAATTTCGGCAAAATAGACTAGCCTGCGGCATCATTTGTTCACTTTGATTTTCGGGGTGTCTTTGAATTCAGCCCTCTGTAGGTTGATCATTTTCATTTCCATCAAACGATGTGGCATCCTTTTGTTACTAACACATTACCCAGTCCATATCAGTATTGTCTGAAAGAAAAGTTAACTGCTTGCAAGCTTCTAAGGGTTAAAAGCTGTTTTATTATAACAGGAGGTTATTCATACAGGCGTCTGTCATAAGGCAGGGTGCAGTAAGCTGACCTAGGACAACTTCTTTCTTTAGGAATGCGTCTGTTAGACACAGGAAAGATGACCTTTCCTTCTTTGGGGCCCCTCTTGACATGTACACAAAAAAGAAACGTTTGGCCGATTTGTGTAATATAAAATGAAATGCTTAGATACTGTTTCATAAGTAAGGGTGAGGGAAGAAAATTAATATAAAACAGATGACCAAAAAGTGAAATTTGCTCTTCTGCCTTGCAACACAGAATCCATGTGTGACTGAATAAAAGCTAATTGATTCTTCCTAGAGGGTTACTCCAAAATAGATATCCAGCATGATTTTTTTCCCTTTGAAATCTGATGTATTTTCAAGGTGTTTCTTTAATTTTTTTGAGTAGTTTATATATATTATAAAAAAAAATCTTGGGAGTAAGACGAAACGTGATCTTCTCGGAAGACACTTTGACATCACTTGAGATAAGGCAGTGAGAAATATATATATATTATATATTATATATATATATATATATTATATATATATATATATATATATATATATATATAATATATATATATGAATGACCTCCAAAGAGTGCAGAGACTTTTGATCACGTGAACGTGTCTGCAAAAAGTGGCGTCTCCTGCCTTGCAAAAGTCGAGCAGCCAGCGCGTGCGCATAGCTGTGCTGGCCTTTGAGACGCTGACTGCGCTTCTGCCTTAAGTCAAAGTGAGCACTTTTAATTTTTTTCCTCCTTCCTCTGAGCTATAGCCCAGACAACTGCAAACACGGGATCCCTTTTCTACACCACGAAAAAATAATATTAAGGAGTTTTGCACTTTCTTTTGCACGTATACTATTATGAGGTCGCGGAAGACACGCACAGGAATGGAGGACCGACAGTGCCATCCCAGCCAGTTAATGGCAGGGACATCTCATCAGTCTACACAAGACCCACCGCGACTGTCCCCAAAAGGCGCTCATATCGTCATCGAAGACATCTCTCTACACTATATAAAAGAAAAAGGCAACTTTCCTTTCTTTACACCTTTTATCCCAAACCAAAGCCTTTCTCTCTTAACAATGCAGAGGACACAAAACTAATTTTCTTTAATTGCTGGTAATGCCGGTAAGGCACATTACCAGAGGCAGAAATTTGGACGTTCACATAGAAAATGTAATTTCTATACCACAGCCGTCGTGTAGCGCCTTTCAAAAGGGATCAACTACCAAGTGATCATCCATATACATTTAAGCTGCTGTTAGTACTACCGTCTTTAAAATGTAGTTTACCCGAAACCACTCCAGTAATGCTCAATGTAGCTTTACTTCTTAAAACGTTAATGTTTTACTGTTTAATAACTTATAGACTACGTTTTATTTTTTTTCCCTTGCACTCAGTGACCAATGCTATACACACACATATAGACACATACATATATATACACATATATATACCTGTGTGTATGTATGTATATATATGTATACTAGCAGAATACCCGCGCTTCGCAGAGGAGAAGTAGTGTGTTAAAGAAGGTATGAAAAAGAAAAGGAAAAATTGTAAAAATAACGTAACATGATTGTTAATGTAATTGTTTTGTCATTGATATGAGTGTTGTTCTCATATCTATCTATCTATCTATATATATATATATATATATATATATATATGTTGTTCTCATATCTATCTATATATATATATATATCTATCTATCTATATATATATATATATATACCCGCGCTTGGCAGCGGAGAAGTAGTGTGTTAAAGAAGGAAAGAGAAAGAAAAGGAAACATTTTGAAAATAACGTAACATGATTGTCAATGTAATTGTTTTGTCACTGTTATGAGTGTCGCTGTGATATATATATATATAGCAAAATACCAGCTTTATGCGATGTCATGTGTTAAAGAAGTTATGAAAAAGAAAAGGAAACATTTTAAAAATAATGTAACATGATTGTCAAAGTAATTGTTTTGTGTATTTGGCAGCGTCACAAAGTTGTTTTCGGTAGCTGCATCAGAAAATGTACCACAACGTCTGACACGCCTCCTTTTTACTGTTTTCTCACAGCTTGGATTACTGCTGTCATATATATACACACACACACACACATACATATATATACATATATATATACACATACATATCTTCATATCTACATATCTATATACATATCTACAGATACACATATATATATACATACCTATCTACATCATATATACACACACATACATACATACACACACACAAATTATATATATGTGTGTATGTATGTGTGTGTGTGTGTGTGTGTGTATATATATATATATATCTATACTAATAAAAGGCAAAGCCCTCACTCACTCACTCACTCATCACTAATTCTCCAACTTCCCGTGTGGGTGGAAGGCTGAAATTTGGCAGGTTCATTCCTTACAGCTTCCTTACAAAAGTTGGGCAGGTTTTATATCGAAATTCTACGCGTAATGGTCATAACTGGAAGCTGTTTTTCTCCATTTACTGTAATGGAGATGAGCTTGAACGCCGTGGGGGCGGAGTTTCGTGTGACATCATCACGCCTCCCGTAATCACGCAGTACATAGAAAACCAGGAAGACCTCAAAAAGCGAAGAAAACATGCATTATATAATTGAGAAGGCAGCGAAACAATAAGAAGCGGCGAGTGACATATACAACCATATTCATGAGTTCTGCTACTTGAAACAAAGCACGATGTAAACCTACACTTTAAATTAAGTTCATAGACAGGCTGCGCTGGCGTTTGTAATTTAGTGCCTGCCCATATAAGGCCGTCCGTCAGCGGCAATCCAATAGCAAACTCCCACTAAATATTCACGGGTGAAGGACTGTGCTTATGGAGAGGAAGATGAGATGGTCAGGGTGGTGTTTGGCACAAACTCAGCGAAACTGCGAGATTTTAAGTGCCAGGACTAAGGTAACATTAAATACAGCTATGGACATAGCACGAGATGGCACCAGCACAGCTGGGAACCTTCGATGCATGTACACCGAGTGGCTCACGTGAACTGGCGCAGTGCACAGATAAAAGCAACAGTTCCAAAGAGCTGAACAAAACCGAATTACACAATTGAAAAGGCAGCAAAAAATATGAAGCGTCTCATACATACAAGCATATTCATAAATCCAGCTACTGCGGAAACAAAGCACACGTTGGAAAAAGTCAATGTCCCGCTAAAGGAAGACAGTGTAAAAAAAACCCGTGCATGCAGTGTGTCAGGTCTCAGATAAAGAAGAAGACGAGCTGTTTATTGATGCAGTAAGAAACGAATCGATGAATGAAACCTGTCATCTTTACAACGATTGACAAACACGGAATGTAACTTGAACACAACACATCCTACAAATACGAACCTGATTGAAAGAAATAATGATAATCAAATCCTTGATGACAGCAACACTCAGTAACACTCACAAAACAAATACTGTATATTGACAGTCATGTTACGTTATTTTTAAAATGTTCCCTTTTCTTTTCTAGCTTTTTAACACACTACTTCTCCTGCGATACGCTGGTATATATATATGTATATATATATAACCCGATCTACATACTCGAATAATGGATACTTTATTCGCCATCAATGATTGTTTTGGTAAAGCCATACTCAGTGTATTCATTAGATGAACGGTAAAAAGTAAGAGCGAGGGAGGATGACTTATTGAGGCATGCAGGCTGTAGTGCGTCAACTCTATCTGAATTGCGATCACATTTGAAAAAATATATCTTTTCAAGTTCTATTTAGTCCATATGTGTCAAACTCAAGGGCGGGGCCACATCCGCCCGGTGTAATTATATCCGCCCGAGATCATTTTATATACTGTATTATTGTTATTAAAGCCGGGTATATGAAGCGCTGGTAACACAATAAACTACAGATCCCATAATGCAGCGCTTCAGCTGCCTTGCCGAACACTTACGCGTTAATCAAGTCTAGCTTATGATGCTGCAAGTTATTGCGAAGCTAGCTCACACGATGCTGAAGAGAAAAGTTGATTCTGAAAATAGAGCCTTTAAAACCGATGGGAGGCTGAGTATATGTTTACTGAACCCGTGTGTCTCATTTGTGGAGCTAATGTGGCTGTAATTACAGAATTTAATCTAAGACGGCACTATGAGACAAAACATCAGGGTAACCTGAATGCAATGCAGAAGATACAGAAAGCAGAAGAATTAAATAAGAATCTGACACTTCAGCGGACGTTTTACCCGTGCACAATCACAAAGTGATTTCAAGTGAAGCTGCTTTTATGGGAGACACAAATGCACCAGTGCAACTTGCCCCACTTTCCCTGTTGCCAAGTAATGTTAAACCAAGTCGTCACTACGGTGTTCCCAAATCGCACTTTGCTGATAAACTGAGCGCACTGAGTTTGCACGGCGCTTTGGTGACTTTGAAGAACAAAAAGTCCGTCTACATGCGGCTCGAACCTTGTGCATGTTTGGTAGCACATATCTGTGTGAGAAGCTCTTCTCAGTGATAAAGACTAACAAAACAGCACACAGGAGTCGCCTCACTGATGAGCACCTGCAATCCATCCTGAGAATCTCCACAACACAGAACCTCACACCAAACAGAAACGAACCTGTGGCCAAAAAAGATGCCAGGCGTCCAGCTCTAAAATGACATATGAGCAAAGACAACTGAATGATTTGATTTGTTATTGCTGAAAGGAACACATTTTATTTATATTTCCAGGTTTTGTTATGCAGCATGTTCATATTTGAATTTGTATAATTTTGACAGGATATATTTTTATGGAGAGCAAAATCTTTTGGGATATTTAAAATCTAAGTTTATTTTTTATATAAAATTACATAAGAGTAAAGAAATTTGAATGTTTGTTCTTTTAACGTTTACTTTATTTCTAACTTGTATAATTTAGACAGGATATATTTTTATGGAGAGCAAAATATTATAAGTTGTTTAAGGTTTGAGTTGATTTATTCAGAATAATATTCCTGTCTGTTTTACCATTCCTACCAAAGATATTTCTGTCGACTAAATAAAAATTCCTTCTATTTAAAATTTAAATAGAACTTGAACAAATCGATAGTTCATAATATCCACGCAGACTTGCACGTAAGAGCGGGAGTTATCCGTTTAACAAGCAGCGTATTGCACTGATACAAAATAGCTGTGTGTGTATATATGTAGATATGTATGTATATGTATATATGTTTATATATGTGTGTGTGTATATGTATGTATATATGTGTATATGTATAGATATGTATATATATATATATGTTTATGTGTGTGTGTGTAAATATATATATATATATATATATATATATATATATGACAACACTCATCACTCACAACAGTGACAAAACAATTACATTGACAATCATGTTACGTTATTTTCAAAATGTTTCCTTTTCTTTTTCATTGCTTCTTTAACACACTACTTCTCCGCTGCGAAGCGCGGGTATTTTGCTAGTATATATATATAGCTGTGTAAACCCGTGCTGTAAAAGCCCGGGGTCCTAGAAACTATTGAAATCGTCAGAATAAAAATGAAATGTAGAAATGTCAGGTAATTGAAAGGAACTACTCTGGGCATCCCTCTCCTAGAAGGTTTCATTTTGCCGACGTGCTTGCCTCACTTGTGTATTAGCAGCAGGAGGACAAGTAAAAGAGATAATGTTTTGCCGATATTAATGGCTAAGTGACATTGTCTTTCTTCAGAGGTTTCGTTTTTCTGACATGCTGCCCTCGCTTGTGTTATTAGTGGCTAAGTGAATTGTCTGTTTACTTGGAGGTGGAGCCCTTACTCCAACTCCACCTCTCGCTTCAGGGCCAGACAGACACATATACACTTCCACGCGTAGACGTGTGTATATAAAATATCTTTATTGTGCTGTCTTAGAGAAATTGTCATTTTAATTTCAGTGACAATAAAGATATCTATCTATCTATCTATCTATCTATCTATCTATCTATCTATCTATCTATCTGTAGTCTCTCCTCATCTATCTATGTAAACATGTTTATTGTAGATACATACACACCTTCTACAACCGCTTGAGAGAGTAGCTGTGACAAAATGCATTTCACTGCTGATTTGTCCTTTGTGCTTCTCCAACTGAAAGCAAAATGAGAGAGCGCCTCCATTAATCAAATGTTCATTTTAAAATTGTAACAGAAGCCTTTGTTAATATTGGCAAGCAAAATAATTAGAAGGAAACGTGGTTAATAGGGGTTTCTTCATTTACAATGAAACAATGTTCATTTATTGCTTTTTCAAATATGGTCAATACAACAGGCATATTCAAATTTACTGGAAGGTACTATTAAGTCTAATATCATGTAAAATAAGCTTGGTAAAATATTAATTGATGTATAAAATCTGAAGTGCCAGTTTCACTTTTTATGTACCTGACGTCCCACTCTGTTTTTTAGTTTATTTTATATAGTTTTTTTGTTGATTTACTTGTACGAAGAAAAGAGTCTCAAAGTCACTGTGGATGCATGTTAATTGACTGCATGTTTTTGTAGTGTTGGTGGCAGTTTTGATGAAACAAATCTGCCAGGATGGTGTATCCTTTCCTGTTGAATGGTGACATTTTTTTCTCAATAATATAGAAAAGTGTTTTCTTAAAATTGGTAATCTGCACGTACTACAAAAGTATTATAAGCACATGAGAAAGTAAGTATTGTATTTCACTAAGCATTAAAAATGTAATAATTATGCCTACATATTTTTAATTATTCTCTATAAGCTCGAAACTGCCAGTATTTCATAAGCCAAAGCTTAGACATGCAGGAGAATTGGAAAGGATGAGCCCCTTCTTTCAGAGAGGGAATGTGAACTTTCCAACTTTAAATATCAGTGGTGACTGCTGAGCTAGTAGGGAGTAAAGATAAGCCTTGTCAGACAGATATGATAGAGTGGGGTTTGACACCCCCCAGATGAGACATAATGGTGGAATCAATTAGAGGCAGGATTAGAGCAGTGGAAAATTAGGAGTCAGATGAAGAGGAATAATGGCTTGTATGTTAAGAATTGTAATAAATGTAAGAGTTGCCCATGGCTGGGCGCTCATTCCATCAGAAGTGATTTTGATTTTTGATTCTGCTGCCTGTCCTGAGACTGCGAGTGCCTTCTTTGGGGCAGCGGGTGCCCGTGCCTACCTGCTTCTACAATAACATCAAAGTAAGAAATACTTTTTAATGACATAAACCCACATATTTGCATTTAAACAAAACAAAATTGTCATGATGAAGGGCAGCTTTCAAAGGACAAATGTGGCAAACAAAGGCTATGTCCACACTACTGCATGTTCATTTTAAATGAAAACGATCTCCGTACACATTAGCGCTTTCACAACGTTTACTGAAATAACTCCGTCCATACTAAAAGATGTCTGAAAATGCATATGACGTAGATACTGTATTTGACTACACTGGGAGTGAATGGATTTGTGGGAAAATCTTTGAAGGGACAGAACTGCCGCTGGCAACAAGATTTATCACAAAACTGTACCAGCTGGTAATTTATTTGCATTTTTGCCAGCATTCCAACTGTACAAAATTCAATTTAGTTGCATATAGGTAAGCAGCACAACAAGTGCCATGGAAAGCAACTCTTTAATGCCAATTATACTGGAATATCTTTTTCTTCTATGAAGGGTGACCAATCAGAAAACCACATTTTTAAAGCAAATGGCAATAAATGTGTTTTCTACTCCCTTTGATATCAGCATCTCTGCTCTGACCACCTACACCAAACAGTAAACTTCTTTATTGTTCTCTTGTGGAAACTCAAAGAAGCTACAGGTAGGTCTTTAAGCTCCATTTCATTATAAATGTTCCTAAATGTAGACAGCACAGAAGTGTGAGTATCTAAAACAATAACAATGAATTACATTTTTAATCATAAGTGCACATAAAACTAGTCATCTGCACCATTCTAGAAATGTAAAGCACATGTTTATAAGTAACTAATGGTGTACAAAAGCCTGTGTTGCTAACATGTGGCCTCTGCTTGGATTATTCCAGTCTCGTCATTGTGAGAGGGCCTTGGGGGCCGTTTCTATGAAACAGTGCTTCGCATAAAATATATATAAACTTTTGTTGAAAATGTAAGCACAATGAGTCACTGTGGGAGGGTCTCCTGGGGCCGTTCCATCCAATCAGAATGCTAGGTCCATCCATTATAATTTTTGAATTGCCATTCTTTTCTGTTGATATTAGTCTTTTGGAGTGTGGGAACTCTGTTCATTGTGGCTCTGATCTTTTATTATGGACCATCTCTTCATTCAAGTGTATCAGCATTGCTGCTGTTTTTTGATTTCAATTCTTTTAACATCAATACTTTATTAAAATAATTCTTGGCACCAAGCCTGGGTGCCTGTGAAAACCAAGATGCCATTGAAAAAGGCATCACAATCTTTAGGAAACAATTTTTATATCTGACGTTGAGAAAGCAAAGGGTTTAAAGGTCAGCACTGACGGCCATGTTCCAGCCGAGTTTGTGGATAACTCGGAGAAACAACTGCGTGTTATTATTTGTGTTCTTTTTTGGTGTCTATAATTCTTTTTTCAGACCTCAACTTTGATTTCTGATTTAATGATTTGGTGTGAGGAAAAATAGGACAGTCTGTCAGTATCAGCTCTTTTTCTGACGTTTCTTCTTTCGGTTATTTATAAAATTTTTCATTGATTCGGTATAGAAACATATGTTCACCAAAAAACAGGAAAATGCATACACAAAAAAAATATGATATATAAGCCTTTATGTACATACATTTCTACTCAATCTAGTAGTTTTCACCCCCTGCTCACTTTGCTCGCTTCACATCTGTGCCACTCGCATATGTGGATTTCACTTTAACCAATCAACAAATCTTTTAATTCTCACAGATAGGCCTCTTCATTGGGAAGAAGCAATACTTTTCCCAGATGGCAACACAAATTAGACGATCTACACGTCTCAGACTTCAAGTTTAACACCAAACAATATCTACATACTTTTGTCATATCACCTATGTCCATATATTCGATCTCTTTTCACTTTTACCTTTTCAACATCGCATTGCATTTAGAATCCGTGTTTGTAATTACATTGTGACAACGCAACGTATCACTGCCTGTGAGTGAATATCGTTTCTTTCTCTTTACACAAACTGTGTCTGGCAATAGCATTCACACAAATGAGAAATGATTGAACTGTTTGTGTGGTTTAAATGTTTTAGATGTGGGCAGGTTTTTTTTTTTTAAGTCTTGTCTTGTGAGATTTCACTTTCACCAAACAACAAATCTTTCAATTCTCCTGGATACACCTCCACATTAAGAAGAAACACTACTTTTCCCTGATGCCAACATGAATTAGTTGATCTACAAGTCTCCGACTTAAAGTTTAAATCCGAACAATATATTCAATCTCTTTTCACTGTTCTGTTATTTCACTGAGTAATAACTTCTGTTTGTTTGCGCTAGTGGGATCTTTACTATAATTTTTTTGAGACTTTCGAATTTTCGTACTTCCATTATATTTAACCTGCTCTGCATGTGTATCGCGCCAACATTTTTGAATTCTTTACGACATTCTACTTTGTCATTTACTCTTTGTCTTTTATTTCTGGCCCCGTGCGTTGTTAAGTCTCTTGGCACAAAGTCTCGTCTCACGGGATGTGTAAGTGTCTTTCTGAGAATGTCACGTCTCCTCTCTCTTCCCAAGATTTTTTTATTATAATAGAGAGATGTGCATACAGGGATACATTTTGAATTTCAACTAGTTGCCACCATCAACTAACCATATATGAACTATTCTGATCAACTTCATACAAGTGCAGTCACAATGTTGCAGCCTTTCATTGGCTGATAGAGCTGCCTCCTCCTGACAACACCTACATTTGAGGAGTCCTATGCAGCACCCCACAACCACATACTAAGAGCATTTGTGTAACTGTAGTGCCTCTCCTGTACCTCCTCTAGCTGGCAAAGGTAATGACATGTTTGCTGTTTGATAAATAGTGCAGGCCATATGAAAGGCTCAGTGTTCAGCCAATTACCTTACCAGCAAGCCAGCCAACATGTACAGCACCATCAGCATGTTTTATGTTTGTACACCCACACCACATGAAAACTAAATGTTGGTTAATGGCATCCTGATGGAGTGGAAGCTTAGCTAACATATACCTGCCCTGTTGTCCTGTTTCCTGTGAAGTCACAACAGTTAGCTGAAATAAATTGAAGAACAACCAAAAAAGATCTTCACTGCAAAGGAAACTAAAATAGAGTCTATACATCATATTCAGGGTGGCATGGTGGCACAGTGGTAGCGCTGCTTCGCAGTAAGGAGACCTGGATTTGCTTCCTGGGTCCTCCCTGCATGGAGTTTGCATGTTCTTCCTGTGTCTGCATGGGTTTCCTCCGGGTGCTCCGGTTTCCTGCCACAGTCCAAAGACATGCAGGTTAGGTGCATTAGCGATCCTAAATTTTCCCTAGTGTGTGCTTGGTGTGTGTGTGCCCAGCCCATGGTTTATACAAGGCAAGAAGGATCCATGCTCTCATGTTATTGACACCAAATTGTGACCCTACCATCTGAATGTTGCTGCAGAAATCGAGAGTTGTCAGACCAGGTAACATTTTTCCAATCTTCTTTTGTCCAATTTTGAGCAGCCCGTGTGAATTATAGCCTCAGTTGCATGTTTTTAGCTTACAGGACTGGCATCCAGTGTGGTCTCCTGCTGCTGTAGCCCATCTGCTTCAAGGTTCAATGTGTAGTGATTTCAGAGATACTCTTCAGCATACCTTGGTGGTAACGAGTGGTTATTTGAGTTACTGTTACTGTCCTGTCAGCTAGAACTAGTCACAAGGCATTTTCACCCAGGGAACTATTGCTCACTGGTTATTTTCCCTTTCTCAAACCATTCATTTGTAAACCCTTGAGATGGTTGGCATGAAAATCCAAGTAGATCAGCAGTTTGAGAAATACTCAGCCCATCTGGCACCAACAACTATGCCACATTCAAAGTCACTTAAATCACCTTTCTTTCCCATTCTGATGCTTGGTTTGAACTTCAGCAGGTTGTCTTGACAATGTCTACCTGCCTAAATGCATTGAGATACTGCCATGTGATTTGCTGATTAGATATTTGCGTTAACAAGCAGTTGAACAAGTGTACCTAATAAAGTGACTGTTGAGCGTATAACAAATCACTACAAATCAGCAATAAGTAAAAAATTTGAGCCTGCCGAGTTCCAGTCTTTGAAGGAATGATTGGTCGTGCCACAAAGAAACAGCGTAGGACTGGCTTGTTCTTATGTTTGAGGTCGTGGCTCCAGGCTCAGCTGGATTGTCTTTTTTGTTTCTGCTCTATTCGTGTAGATACTTTGCACTTTTTTCTTACATCAAGAAGAAACAAACACCTTGTAAATAGTAATGAATGTTTCATTATTATTATTTCACAGGTGTTCATGTTTTTTGTCACTTGGGAAGGCAATGAGGGTTCTTTGAAGGCTTGTGTTGACTTGCAGCTGCTGTATGTGGCTAATTCTGCATGCATTTGGCCACCATTTGAAATTAGCCACCCTGTGTGGGGCCAGTGAATGAGTGCTCAGTGATCAGTATGACATGTTCAGTGACAGTACTCCTAATATTCTTATTACGATCAGCTAATGTAACCCTCAAATGAATATACTGCAGTGTTTTGTTTTATTTCATAAAAGCACGTGGGGTTCAACTGCAGGAGGAGTTCAGACCGAGTAGTAAGAGCATGTATGTGTGAAGCAGATTGAACAGTGACTTAAAATGTGAGGGGGAGTACACTTACAGTATGTATATGTAAAAGTTCTGTGCATTGCTGCTGCAGCTCTGTGATATCTCTCTGGCATCGCAAAGCATCATGGGGCACTGGGAAAAAATGTTTGTCTAAGCCGGGTGCATGGCAAATGTCTTGGAAAATATTTCTTAAATAAGGTCATCAGTGCACATATCATATTTGTTGCAAAAAACACTTTGACAAATTTTGTGACTAAAGAGTTTAGTATTGTAATGAGTTGACATGGCTTATAACCCTAACAAATCTTTTGCTAAACCCTTAAGAAAGACCCCCATCTAGGATCCTTGCTGCTGCTTTGCTAACTTTGTTTTGTGTGCCTCCTTCTGAAAACTTCAGTTTTGTTGTGTTGCCCTTTCTTTGTGTAGTTGTTTTTTTTTGTTATTGGTGTTAATATAATAGCTCTTTGAGACTTTGTATTTTCCCTTATGTCCATTCCTGTTGTGATTCTTTTTTGTTTTTAAAAATACATATTCAGTTAAAAACAAAATAGAAAAGGCTTCTGGGTTGTGGGCTACATTCATTTTACCAGGGAAATCAATTTAACATTATTTTAGCAAAAGGTGCATCCATTTTTTTCACGTTTTGGGTGACTTTACATGTATTACGCAACACGAGTAACATGAGTATTTTTTATGAATATTTTAATAGTATTTGCAGTTGTCCAGCATTGGTCACCCCCCACTTCCAATAAAGCATAAAATTATTAAATCTGCAAAAAAACATGAAATTACACATTTTTCTCCGCCATCATTACAAACCATATGGGGTAAGGTTTAAAAAATATCTTCTTATATAATACGCTACCCTGGCTGTTCATTTGTCTGTCCACAATTTTAAATCAGCTAGTAGCTCGCAAACCATTTCACCTATTGACTTGAAATTTGGTACACATATACTATGTGATGTCTATTATCAGCTTTCGGGGTGATCATTTTTATTACACTTTTTATTTTTATTTTATTTTATTGTAGAATCAACTCTCGGCAGAGTGCAGCAGGGCAGCTGTGCAGCGCATGCGTATGGGCACCGTTTTCATTCCCTACCACCTTCGCTAATCATTCTTGAGGCAGATTGAAGACTTAAGTGCCAGCCTAAGTGAAAAATTCAAGAAAATGTACTAAGTAATTGCAACACAAAAACTAACTTAATCAGTTTTAATGCGAAAAAATGCAGACGAAAGAAGAGAAGCAGAGGGCCACAAGGGTGGAGTAAAGAAAAGCTGCTCAGGAAGCAGCAAGCGCATCAACCTCTGAGCAAATGAATGCTAAACAGAGACAGGGAAAGAGTCTGGAAACTATGAATGCTCAAGTCAAGTGTATTCACTGCACGTTATCGTTATTTCAAGAGGTTTGCATTGTGAAATTAAATATTTCTATTTAGAATCTGAATGCCCCTACTGAATCTCACCATTCACATATAAAGTCTCCTCACCCGCTGGCTCATGCCCTAGAATAAGAAGAAGAACACCATTACAGTAGACAGCTATGAGGCCTTCCACCAATCAGGTTGAATCTAGTGCTGTTACGTGAGCCACTTCATACAGGCAATTTGTTCTCACGTAGACAGCAATGGAGTAATATCTTCTATACAGCAGACCATCTCATCTTCTTGGGTAATTTATACTTTATTTAAAAAGCATTATATATATTTGAATGGAAACCATAACTGGCCCTCCCACAAGGCTTACTTGTCTACTTGGTATAATATGCACATAATGAATGTCTACCACAGCTCCTAATGCATGTAGCAAGTGTGCACTTGACAACTAATAAATGAACAGATCCTTCACCTCCCATACATTTTACATGTAGGACAGTTATTACTTCTTCCTGAAAGAAAACCTTTGCACTTCTCTCATCATCAGCCTTTCTCACATGTGCCGACTTGGTCTAGGCTCAATTCAAAGTACACAATCTTGAGCTCCTGAAGATTCAATCAGTCCGTTTATCAGCAGATTCATTTAGATGAAAGAGTAACAAAAAAACAGAACATCTCGGGTACCTCATCAACAGATTAATATATTGAAAAGTATCATTATATGAGGCACCGGTCCTTCATGCACATTCACCATTCTGGGGCACTCGTCATCTTACCTGATGTCTGTAGTACCTTATGGTATGGGCAATATTTCACACCTGAAAGAAAATAAAGCAAATGGTAAAAATATGGAGGCAGGTGATTGGCTCCAGTGAAAGGTCTGTCTGTAGTGTACTGATTTTCATTTAATTTCAACAGCACCATACTGGAAAAAGATCTTATGTTCATTTAAAGTTCAAGGAGGTACCATCAGGATTTCAAAGGTGTGATTTGTACCCAGTGACTAGACTAGATGAATTTTACGACCTGTTGTATAATTTTCAAAGTTAAAGAAGCACTTCTTCTAGTTGAGAACTCATTGTCCTTGTCAAACTACGTGACCACTTCTAATACCGTCTTCTTAGTTGACGTAGAAGCTGCCATTAAACATTATGTGACTCCTCGCCTTCTACTTCTAACACCAGCTTAGAACATTTACAGTTAAGTTTCAGGGTAGGCCTAGACCAACAGGTTCATTTTCATTGGCACACTACCAACAAGCAGTGCTGGACCAGCCTTGAACTCCCATCTCTCATATTTATGGTCTAACCTAGAGCTCATGTGGCAATAAATAGTGTATTTAAAGAAGAAAGTTAGGAGGTTTTAGCTTATATTGTATTACTAGCAGAATACCCGCGCTTCGCAGCGGAGAAGTAGTGTGTTAAAGAAGGTACGAAAAAGAAAAGGAAAAATTTTAAAAATAACGTAACATGGTTGTTAATGTAATTGCTTTGTCATTGATATGAGTGTTGTTCTCATATCTATCTATATATATATATCTCTATCTATCTATATATATATATATACCCGCGCTTGGCAGCGGAGAAGTAGTGTGTTAAAGAAGAAAAGAGAAAGAAAAGGAAACATTTTGAAAATAACGTAACATGATTGTCAATGTAATTGTTTTGTCACTGTTATGAGTGTCGCTGTGATATATATATATATAGAGCAAAATACCCGCGCTTCGCAGCGATGTCATGTGTTAAAGAAGTTATGAAAAGAAAAGGAAACATTTTAAAAATAATGTAACATGATTGTCAAAGTAATTGTTTTGTGTATTTGGCAGCATCACAAAGTTATTTTCGTCTAGCTGAATCAGAAAATGTACCACGACGTCTGACACGCCTCCTTTTTACTGTTTTCTCACAGCTTGGATTGCTGCTGTCATATACACACACACACACACACACACACACACACACACACACACACATACATACATACATATATATATATATATATACATATATACACATACATATCTTCATATCTACATATCTATATACATATCTACATATACACATATATATATATATATATATATATATATACATACATACCTATCTACATCATATATACACACACATACATACATACACACACACAAATTATATATATGTGTGTATGTATGTATGTATGTATGTATGTATGTGTGTGTGTGTGTGTGTGTATATATATACACATACATATACTTGTGTGTATGTTTGTATGTGTCTATATGTGTGTGTATAGGTTTGGTCACTGAGTGCAAGGGAAAAATAATAAATTATAGTCTATAAGTTATTAAACAGTAAAACATTAACGTTTTAAGAAGTACAGGTACATTGAAATTACATTTTCTATGTGAGCGTTCAAATTTGTGCCTCTGGTAATGTGCCTTACCGGCATTTAAAGAAAATTAGTTTTGTGTCCTCTGCAGTGTTAAGAGAGAAAGGCTTTGGTTTGGGATAAAAGGAAAAAGGTGTAAAGAAAGGAAAGTTGCCTTTTTCTTTTATATAGTATAGAGAAATGTGTTCGCTGACGTTATGATCGCCTTTTGGGGACAGTCGCGGTGGGTCTTGTGTAGACTGGTGAGACATCCCCACCATTAATCGGCTTTAATGGCACTGTCAGTCCTCCACTCCTGTGCGTGTCTTCATAATCCGAGCTGAGGACCTCATAATCGTATACGTGCAAAAGAAAGTGTGAATCGCCTTAATATTATTTTGCCGTGGTGTAGAAAAGGGGTCCCGTGTTTGCACTTGTCTGGGCTATAGCGCAGGGGGAGGATGAAAAAAATGAAAAGTGTTCACTTTGACTTAAGGCAGAAGCGCAGTCAGCGTCTCAAAGGCGGCACAGCTATGCGCGCTGGCTGCTCGACTTTGCTGGGCAGGAGACCCCAGTTTGCAGACACGTTCATGATATCAAAAGTCTCAGCGCTCTTTGGAGGTCATTCATATATTATATATATAGCAAAATACCCGCCTACCGGCGGAGAAGTAGTGTGTTAAAGAAGTAATGAAAAGAAAAGGAAACATTTTAAGAATAACGTAACATGATTGACATTGTCATGAGTGTTGCTGTCATATATATGCCTGCCTAAATAAGTCACCCTCGCTTTGCTCTTACTTTTTACCGTTCATTTAATCATGGCTAGTGGCGAAAAATTATAAAATGGAAGGAGGATGGCTTTACCAAAACAATTATTGATGGCGAATCGATTATTCATAAAGCTTGAATTGGTGATCTGTTTTTCTGTGTTAACCTCATATTTTTCATACTTCTTCTCAAACTAAGGTGGTGCGAGGGTAAAATGAATCGTGATGCGCTGATCAATGTAATCCGTGTACCAGGAAATCATGCATTGACAAAAGCTCCCTTTGCTTGTAATGCAAAGTGTGATTAAATGCATTATTTTTAACGTTATGGAGCACATGCATCAAGCTTCTCAGCTGTGCTTGTGCTAAGAAAAGGAAAGATTTTAAAAATAACGTAACACGATTGTCAATGTGACCTTTTGTAAGTAGTGCCTGGAGGATTCAGTGTGTAGAAACTCTAGAGACAGCGTGTGTATTAACTTGTGGATTTTTCTGTGAGTATTTGGTGGCAGTCTGACGGTTGCTTCGAAGACAGCGTTAACTGAGCTCAGCTCAGAGCAAAATGAGGTGGGAGGGGAGATGATGACGTGACTCCCCCACCCGCCTTAACTGTCAATCCCTCACAAACACAGTCTCTCGGAATTTGCATAAGCACACCCCTTCACCTACAATTTTAACTTAGTTACAAAGTGATCAAAACTCGTTTATATCCTCGCCCTCTCATTAAACTTGTATCCCGCATTACCTGTGGGCATGTGAAACGCCAGCGGTAGCCTGTCTATGAACTTAATTTAAAGTTTAGGTTTACATCGTGCTTTCTTTCCGAGGTAGCAGCACTCATGAATATGGTAGTATATGTCACTCGCTCACTTCTTATTGTTTCGCTGCCTTCTCAATTATAAAATGCATGTTTTCTTAAGCGCTTTTTGGAGGTCTTCCTGGTTTTCTACGCACTGCATTGACAGTCAGTTCACGTGATTACATGGGAGGCGTGATGATGTCACACAAAACTCCGCCCCCCCACGTCATTCCAGCTCAACTCCATTACAGTTAATGGAGAAAAATACCTTCCAGTTATGACCATTAGGCGTAGAATTTCGAAATGAAACCTGCCCAACTTTTGTAAGTAAGCTGGAAGGAATGAGCCTGCCAAATTTCAGCCTTCTACCTACACGGGAAGTTGGAGAATTAGTGATGAGTCAGTGAGTGAGTGAGTGAGAGTGAAAGAGTGAGTGATTGAGTGAGTGAGGGCTTTGCCTTTTATTAGTATAGATATGTCTTACTTTTTAGGACTGAATATTGTGGCCTAGGCAGAGAAGTGCACCTCTAAAGACACTGTAAGAATGGACCAGGAGATCCATCCATCCATCCATTATCCAACGCTATATCCTAACTACAGGGTCACGGGGTTCTGCTGGAGCCAATCCCAGCCCACCACAGGGCGTGCACACACACACACACACACCTACACACTAGGGACAATTTAGAATTGCCAATCCACCTAACCTGCATGTCTTTTGACTGTGGGAGGAAACCCACGCAAACACGGGGAGAACATGCAAACTCTATGCAGGGAGGACCCGGGAAGTCGACCCAGGTCTCCTAACTGCGAGGCAGCAGCGCTACCACTGTGCCACCGTGCCGCCAGACCAGGAGATAAGTGAGTTAAACGTAAGGGCAAAAAAATGGTCTTTGATCAGGCAGGGCATCAAAATCAAAATGAGACACAAAGGGAATAGTCAGAAATAAGTGAACCAAAATGCCTAAGCACAAACTAAAATCTTTCACCTAATTACATGTTAATGAGTTAATATGTGGCATATAGATTAATAAATATTTTGTATATCTTTTACTTGTTATAATGTTTAAAGAGCAAAGAAGATGGAGAAGCTGTTTTTTTTCCACCCCCAAAGTTTAAGGAATGCTGCTTTTTATGACTGAATTGCTGGCCATCAGTGACAGAGAGGGCTAGTTTTGTTGCATAATAACTTGCATTTCCTTTCTTGGCTGTTTGTTTGAAGGATGCTGATAAAATTACTTGAGATGGAGGGATGCGCTTGAGATATTCAATTGGCGAATGGCCCATGGATGGTGTGCATGTTTGTCAGGAGCTGCACAGGAACAATAAAAAAGGGACGCTTGCAAAGGCATGCACTCTCTGCCATGTTGCCTTCCGATAAAAGCAGGTTGCCAGAGCCTGTGCAGATGATGAGCTAACCAAGAAGAATCAAATGAAACTATAGATTATTGCGCCATCTGAAACTGCATATCTAGCATCATCAGGTTGTAGTGTCTTGATTTGTAAAGCCACATTCTATTTGCTTGTATGTCACTAATTATAATAAAATGTATTACCTATAATGCAAAGTTAAAAGTGTAGCTCTTTCACCTGCCTGTTCTTTCACTCTAATTGCCTGAGGTTATAGATAGAGAAGGGGAAAACACTACACTTTGCCCAAATATTGAAAGATTTGTTTTTAAAAGCAAATTGAACTAAAACTGCGATGCATGCTGTATATCATCTGATATCTGACATAAACACTGGCACAGACATCCCATCAATTGACTGGCAAGCTGGATTTGTTAGTAGGCACATCCATATGAAGAATGTACAGAATAATTATGTGACCATCTTATACAAAAGAATAGCAGAACAAAGCTCATAGCACCACACACATAGGGCAGTTTAAAGACTCAAGGGCTGGAGGTATAACCTATCATCAAGTGTAACTCCTATGAATTGGTAAGCTATAGTGTCTCTGTATGATATCAGTGGGTTCTCTCCATTCATGTATGTATATCTAATGCACAATTATATATTATTAGAGTAGTTTTGACAAAAACAGGCCTTTCAGATCAACAGGTTGGTCAATCCTATTCATCTAATTTCTCCAAAACAATGTTGAGTCCCCCAAGCTCTGCTCTCCAACACACTACTTGGTAAATCTCTTTCATTCTTACATTTTTGGGAAATTTACCCTTAATAAGTTTTCAAGGTGAGTTCTTGTCGAAGAAGTAAGTAACAGCAGATGTCCACTGTACTGATTTGCTTCAAAATTTGAAACACTCCGAATCTCTGTTTGTTTAAACTTAAAAGGTTCATCTCTTTCAGTGTCTCCTCATTGTACTTCTCAGTTCTGGAATCAGCCTAGCTGCACTTCTCTGGACTTTCTCTAGTGCTGCTATGTCTTTTTTTGTAAGATGGAGGCCAAACTGCACACATTAGTCTAGGTGAGGCCTCACTAGTGCATTATATAACCTTCTTTGACTTATACGTTACACATTTTGATATATAACCAAATACCTTGTTCACATTGTTGATTGCTTTTGCAGATTGTCTGGATGTAGATAATTACGAGTCCACTATGACTCCCAGGTTCTTCTCATAAGATGCACTTTCAGGTTTCACACCTTACATTGCACATTCAGATTTAACATTGTTACTTCCTTTATGTAACGCTTTACGTTTATTTACATAAAATTTCACTTATCACAAATCTTCTAAAGGAGCCCTAACATCCATCCATCTATTATCCAACCCGCAACATCCTAACTACAGGGTCACGGGAGTCCGCCGGAGCCAATCCCAGCCAACACAGGACGCAAGGCAGGAAACAAATGAGCCCTAACATAACATAGCATATTTTCAAACCTATTTAATCCAGCTCAGGCAGGGATGGGGCAGAGAATTAGAACATTTTAGAACATTAGAACAATGTAAATGAAAACAAGCCATTCAGCCCAACAAAGCTCATTAGTCCTATCCACTTAATTCTTCTAACAGAGCATCAAGCCTAAAGTTTTATTGTCTTGTCCTTGCAACCACTCGTGCACCGTTTTCTTCACGCCGTCATCTGTCTTGAATTGACAACCACCCAAATGTTTTTTTATTGGTCCAAAAAAGTGGAAATCACACGGTGCCAAATCTGGCGAATAAAGAGGATGTGGCAATACGTCAAACTTCAGTTTCTCCAGACAAGCTTTAGTGTTCCTAGCAGAGTGTGGGCAGGCATTGTCTTGTAGCAAAAGGACTCCTTGAGACAGCAGTCCCTGCCGCTTGGATCGAATAGCAGGATTCACATTGGTCTCCAAAAGTCACAGTAACTTGCACTAGTGACTGTAGTACCCCTCAGCATGTAGTGTCCGACAATAACTCAGGTGCACGAATGGTTGCGAGGATAAGACAAAACCTTTTATTCTGCTGGAATTCAGGCACTTCCAGCCAGGTGGTGCAACTGCATTGAGAAGGCTGGAGATTACATTGAGGAATTAAGTTATCAATCTTGTTAAGGTTTGTTCCATTTTCTAGTAAATTCCATTGTCTAACTTTAGCTTGACTCCACCTCGTATTTGCAATTTTCCAGGCCTTCAGAATTTCCCCATTGCATAGTGACTTCCTAAAAATATGCATCAAGAGTTTATATATGTACTTGCTAATCTCCTTAAAAACTCGAGGGTAAGTATTATCTGGTCCTAGTGATTTGTTTGATTTAAGCCTATTTAATCTAAGCAGCATTTCTCCCTCTGCAATTTCCAAATCACTCAGTACCTCCTTAGTAGTCCCTTTTACCACTGAGAGGTTATCTACTTCCTCACATGGGAGTTAAGAGCATCTGCTATTTCAGTATCTGTTGTCAAGCTTGGGTCACACAGTTGCACAGATTCATTCAGAGTTTTCAAGAAACATAAACTTAATTCGTAAACAGCATAATAAAGCATAAAGCAGAGGCAGAGGATGTCTGCGGGAAGATAGACAAGGCAGTGAACAAAAAAACAGCTGCAGTACAGGCTTTTAAATGTTCGAAGCTCTGCGCGAGATGCAGATCAGCAAGCCTGCAGCTGATCTAGCAAAGAGGAGATAAAAAACTGTATTTGTTTCCCGTTGAATCACTGTTTAAGAGGGGGTTTCGGAGGAGTGGCCACATCCCCTTGGGGCTGCGTTCAGCTTCTTCACACTGTATATTTTAATTCTGTTTAACTATTCCTAATGCACTTCACCCCCTCTTTATTAACCTACTGTGGAGTTTTTTTAAATTACCTATTAATTCCGAATTTAGGTATCAGTCCTGCGTTACATGTAAAACATTTTTAAACCTGTTCCACTGCTCCTCAACTGTCTCCGCACTTAAAAGCTTATCCCAGTGTATCCTCCTTAGACTTTGTAGCATCTGCTCAAAATTTAATCTACGAAAGTAAATCTTAGTAAATTTTGTCTTTGCATCCACACTCTTACAAATCACTGAGAACTGTGTTATATTATGGTCACTTGACCCTAGTGGTTCAATCACCTCTGCACCTTCAATTCTATCCTGATTATTACAAAATACTAAATCTGGACAGGCTTCCCCCCGTGTTTGGCTTTAACATACTGTGTTAAAAAACGGTCACTGATTGCTTCTAAAACTCCTACTCTTGTGTTCTGTTATTTGCAAGGTTATCCCAGTTAATAGTCAGGTAGTTAAAGTCCCCCATGACTATAATATCCCCCTATAAACTTGCCCTTATAATATTACTAAAAAATCACTGAAATCACTGTCTGAATTGGGCAGTCAATAACACACTGCTAAAATAAGGCCTCATTCCATAATGTTTTCCAGACAAAGCCAGACGTCCTCACTAAGATGGGGCTTATCATCCAATTGAAAAGTACATGCTTTTAAATTCTGCCTCACATGAACAGCAACAGCTCCTCCTTTTTTGTTCTGTCTATTCTTCCTAAAATTGTGCGTCCCACTATGTTATACTCATCCTCATTCTTTTTATTTAGCCAGGCTTCTGTTATTGTTATAACATCATAATTATGCTCCACTACATACAACAGCGTTTCTCAACCTTTAAGTATTTGCGACCCGAGTTTTCATAACAGTTTTAATCGCGCCCCCCTAACATTTTTTTGAAATGTAGATGCATATTATAAAAACCTACTTTTATCGACATTTATCCGACTCTATATTTATTGTTCTAGTATCAGAATGTAGTTTAAGTTAATTTGTTTTGGTTTCAAAAGATGTTTTTTTTCATATTTTTGATTCTTGTTTTCTTTTTTTCACATCTTCGCACCCCCCCTTTTTGTTACTTTGCGCCCCCCTAGGGGGGCCCGGGGCCCGCCCCACAGGTTGAGAACCACTGACATACAACTCCATCTTACATGTTTTATTTTTGATACGTCTTGCATTAAGGCAAGTTATTTTTAATGTGTTACTCATAATACTTTTGCATTTAAACATTGGGTTAGAATTTATATTACTGTGCATTTTTGTTTTTACACTATTGTTTGCATGTAATATTTTAAACCTGGCCTTTCCTAGACTCCCTGCCCCATCCCATAGTCTAGTATAAACATGTCTCCTCAACTAACCTACTGATACGCCTCCCCAACACATTGGTGCCCCTCCAGTTCAGATGCAACCCATCACGGCAGAACAGGTCCCATCTGTTCCAAAAGAAATACCAGCACCCCGTAAACCTATACCCTTCTACCCTAAACTAAGATTTGAGCCATGTGTTAAGCCTTCCAATCTCCACAATATTACCTAGAGTGGTGTGTGACACAGGCAGAACTTCAAAGAGGACTACCTTGTCAGTTCTGTTCCTCAGTCTGGCACCTAAATCTTTACATTTGGATTGCAGAACTGACAGACTACCCTTATTTACGTCATTGTTCCAACATGGACAATGACTACTGGATCAATCCGTGCTCTGGCCAAGAGCCTATCAAACCTTTTAAGGAGTTCTCAAACCTCTACATCTGGAAGGCAACACATTGTGTGAGACTCTATGTCTCTGGAGAAAACCTGCACTTCAAAACCCCTAATGACTGAGTTACCAACTATCACTACCTCTGTCTTTATGGGAACTGGTTTTGAGGTGGCCTGTTGGCGCTCTTCATGCCTTCCTACCACCTCAGAATCTTCAGAGACACTGTCAAGCACCACAAGCACCGGAAAACAGTTTAACACTTTCAATTCTGGAGTTGATGAAATTTGACAGAACTTCAATAATTCTGCAAGGAAGATGACCAAATATTCTGTAATCTAGGTATACAAAGCTGGTAGACCCATATCCAAACAGACCGATGGCAGTCATTAAACTAAAAGGAAATCAAGGAAGTTGTCACTTATTCAACAAGGTTATTCTAGGTTTTTTTTTTTCATTTTTTATTGATTTTTCAGAACTGCTGCAGTTTATGCTACTTCAATGGTGTAAAGCAAAATCTACTATATAATAAAACACTAAGGTCTGTGTGTTCAGTATTTCTGAGCAATCAGATTGGTAAGTTTGGCTTTGGTGATGTGACCAAAGAGGAAGTGGGAGTGTGAGGCGCACAAGATATAGGAGGCATGCTGAGAGAGTCAGCTGAAAAGATGATAAGACTAGACAGGAGAAAGAAATGTGCCTCAAAAATAATGACAGAGTATAAGAAGCAGGTTTTATGGGAACACGCCTGAGAAAGGGAGTGAAACTGAAGAGCAGTTTAGACATATACAGATGCAGGGAAAAGGCACTGAAGATACGCATAGGGCAGGAGATAGCAAATATTTTTAAAATAATATATTACCTGCCTTTTACAGGTAGCATGGCTAGTGTATAAATACACCTGGAGGAGGTCATTTTAAGAGGTTTTGATATCAGGCAGAAAGACAGAAGTGACTATTTTCAAGGGGTGTGATGATTTTCAGTAGGCACCTTATGTACTTATTTGAATACTCGGTGGTCGGAATATTGGACTTGAACACATCAGCATGTGTGCTAGTGACCAATGATAGAACGGCAGCGCACCCAGGATTGGTTACGCCGTGGCACGCCGGTGGGATAGGCTCTGGCTCCCATGATCCTGAACTGGATCCAATGGGTCAGAAAATGGATGACTGGAGGGTTACGCTATCATCACCTGTGACTCCTAAAGGATAAATTTCCATTTTATATGCAGTACTTCTATCTTTAAGAGAAGAATAATTAGTTGTAGGAGTTAGAAAGAGGTCAACATAAAAGTGAAAGATCCATGTCTGAAGGCTCAGTAGACAAGACTTTGTTTTCTGTTTTTCAACATTAGATTGATGTTAACCTATTTTTAGTTAATATGTCCATTTCGGACGTGTTGATATGCCTAATGAAGGTGCTGTGACACGTTATCTTCAAAACACTTAGCGTAAAGCCAGCTGATTTCTTATTTCACATCAGCAAGTAACTGATGTAACATTAATGAGTAATAAACATAAATTAATAAATAAATACATACACCCTTGCTCTCTGGGGCACAATAATTGACTTGAAGCAATGGAGAGAATCATTAGAATGACTGTTAGCATTAGGGTCACCCAAACTATTCGTAGAGTCAGATAATCTTCTGTAAAAAAAGAAAAAAGAAAATTACATTATTTAAAATCTGAGATGTGAGCCCAGAATACATAAACAGGTACTACAAAGTTACAGATGACTGCTTGAGAAATCCTGAATAATCTGTGTGAGTTGTAAAAATAATCTTCTCGCATACTTTATCCAGTCTCAGTGGGGTCCTATCAAAATCATATCAGGTGCAAAAACAGGAACTGACCCTGGACAGGCCACCAGACCACCACTTGACACCCTTTTACTGGACTAGATTAGAGTCACATCACATATTTGTGAATAAAACCCAGAGTAGTCAGAGAGAAGCCCACACAAAAATGGGAAGAACAAACAAAGTGCATAATGACAGTAACCAGGTATGGATTTGAACCCAGTCTTCTTCAGCTCAGTGGCAACAGTGCTAACCATTGTGCCTCCATAGTCATTCGAAGGAACATGAATAATAGGTGTGATAGAGGAGTACCAGGGTTTCATTGCAGACTATTGGGGGAGCTGTATGATATGGACAGTGGTCCTGAAAAGACAAGAAAGGTGGTACTGGTGAGAGAGATAGATTTAGCCAGGTTTGACTTTAGGGTTGCACCCTTATGCTTTTGAAGAGTACCACATAAGTAATAACTTCAGAGTATAGGAACAAGGAGGGGACTCTGTGGTACCTGAAATTTGTCAAGAGAATAATAGTATTCATGTCCCCATTATTATACTAGAGTACTAGCTAGGAAGATTTTTTTAAAGGTGATTGTGAGAAAAAACATAATTAAAGACAGAAAAAGAGGTCAAAACCAAAAAGACTTGAATTGGAAATCTTAATCAATCTTAAAGCATTGAGGAAGCAGATACTCTTCCCATTCCTTTTTCTTCTCCATTTATCTTTATCCGCCTATTAAACTCATCAATTTACTTATTTTTACTAGCTTTAAGGTTTACTCCGTTGGCCATGCTCTCTTTCTCAGGGGTGGGGGTTGATTTGTTTTCAATCCTATTTTTTGTAAAAATGTATCTATTTGTTAGGAATGATTACAATAAAATCAATAAAATTAAAAAAAAAAAAAGAAAATCTTAATCATGAATTCAGTCACAAGTCGAGACCAAAAAAGTAGTTTAGAAAAAGGTCTGCTTTAAATAAAAGGCCGATCATCAAAAAGGATTTTCGAATCCACAATCTCGGATGAAGAAGTGCCTGACATGACGACCTTTTTACCCAGTTGCATTGCCACTAGCAGTTCACAACCCCTGATAACACTCCCGCTGACAACTCAGAGCTGTCCTAACAATGGTATGACCAAAATGGTGGTGCAAACTGTACAAAATAATTCACAACAACAAAAGTCAGCTTTCCATTGAAAAACTAATAGATTCAGAATCTCGGGCAATAAGAGATTCGGAATCTAGGGCTCCAGAAATCCCTAAAATGTGTGCCTATACTGACAAAGAAAAACAGCTAATAAATCGGCAATGAACCCTTTCACAACAAATATGTTATGGTCCAAACTTTGGGTGTTTAGCTGCCTGGGGTTGTGTAGCTCTGTAGTCTCCTTAGTTTTATGTTTAACCTAGAAAAGTGTGCAAAAACGTTGAATTAAAAAAAAATTACTATGTTTAACAGATACTTGTAAATACCAAAACATCAACATAAATACCATATTAAAGGTATGTCAAGAATCCACTGCTGTTCTGATGTGGATTTAGTGCACATCGTTTGTGTGATATGTTTTGAGACGGTCACAAACTTGCAGCCCGATGTTGCAATCAGGATTGTACAAGTGTGTTTCTGTGCACACGTTTCTTATATTTTCAGTTGTTGGTGCATGAGAGAGTAGAATATCAGTACCTGATCCACACGATTGATGCAGTCCTTGTTATTGTGTGCTGCCACAGTTACTTCCACATATTCCCTGATACAGACATTGACAATTGCTGCACTATGAACAGTGCTTAGGGGGATAACGTCTTTCTTGTCTTTCAACTTGATTGCAATCCTTTTACCTTTTTGCCACCCTTAAGTTTCACCCAACCATATTCATTGGGCTTATCATGGCAGTTCATATTTACAGTGCCGTATGCATCAGTTTCACTATTCGTGCCAACATCTGATGACCAATTCACATTGTCATCACTTATCACTCAATTTAACTAATTGCCAAGTTTCAGTTTGTTCTAAAACTTGCTTTACATTTTTTCATTTCCACACCATTGCATGCTTTGGTTGAAGACTTCACCCGACATATATATATTGATCAGTTACGATGGAGTGGGGCAAAACACATAGAAATTCATGATTTCCTGCAGCATGATTTTATTTTATCCACTAGATGGCAGCAGAATACCGTTCTGAGAGTTGTTTGGACATAAAGCTGTACATCAGAGGTGGCCAAACAGGTTAAAATGTATGCTAGGGGTTTAGGACTGCAAGAACACCTGGAGCTTATAGTGGGAGTTCTAGATGGATAGCCGGTCCCAGAGGAGATTTCTAACCCCATGTGTGACTGGGGCTATTCACCCAGAAGGGGTTCCTGGTTGGGGTATAAAAACCCCACCATGTCAGAACATAGTTGACTAATCAAATGATAAAATAAACAAATGAGGTTTACAAACTATAATATTCTCAGTCTTTAAATTCTCAATGAACAATACCCATTTAAACTTATAAAACCTTTCTATTTAACTACATATCACCATCCCTTTAACTGTAAAATACTTGTGTTACCTTTCAAATAACTGAATTCTTGATGAATAGCAAGAAAAAATTGAAATCTTAGCATATGCATATTATTTCACACTGAGATTAATATCATCAATCCATTTATATTGCAAATGCACTTTATCCTGAGCAAGGGTTGTGGGGATCTGGGAGATTATCCTGGCAAGTACAGGGCACAAGGCTGGAAAAATCTCTAATCAGGGCATTAGTCCATTGCAGGGTGAACACACATTTACATTTATTTATTTTGCTGACGCCTTTATCCAAGGCAACCTACAACATTTACGATACAATTGGTTACATTTCTTTTGGCTTTCCAATTGGAGCAGAGGCAGGTCAAGTGACTTTCTCATAGTCACACAGTATCAGTATCAGAATCTGAACCTACAACCTCAGGGTCTGAAGTCCAAAGCCTTAACCCTACACCATACTGCCTGCTGTACAACACACACACACACACTCTCTAATAGCAGCATATAATCACCCAAACATATAAACGTATAATCCCTTAACACTAGAATTACCAGAGCCTACGAAAAACTTGTAGATCCGTCCTACTTTAAAACGCTTCTCACCTCTCCATCAGCGTCTTTTGTCCTTTAAATGTGTTGATAAGCAGCAAACAGCAAGCAGTCTGCTATCACATCCCCGACCAGCGCACAGTTTTCTCAGCTCAAGTCTGTTTACCTGCGTGTCAGTTGCTTAGAGTTGTATAGAGTGAGAAGTCAAGCAAAATCACACCTTTTATAAATACTATATCGTTATTTGGAACACTTGCATTTCATGTGTGTTCCGTGTCTTACAACGATCTATGCAAAGTAAGCACACCATTAAAACAGAAACGTTTTTCGTGTTTTAGTAATAATTGACAAAATGTAGACATGAAGTGTATAATGTGTGAAGCCTGAATTACAAATATCAAAGAAACACTTTCACAAAAGATACAAGTATAACAGAACAAATGTGCTTTTTTCCCCTCCAAGACTATAACTGAAGAAAAAGAAATCAGGTTAGCGTTGCATGTTGTCCTGACTTCTCGGGTAGTATACTGGTTAGAGCTGCTGACTCCAATTCAGAAGGTTGTTGGTTTGAGTCTCAACGTCTCCCAAAATAAATGTTTTGAGTAGTGAGCTGTTCTTATTGTTAATATTATACAACAAAAACATACATTTGATCTGCGTCTGTAACAGCCACTGTAAATGTATAGTACTTGTCAAAGTCTTTTTTTAGTTTTACTAGTTTTACTTTATTTACTTATCTTCCTACAGCATAAAGTCACAAGTATACTGCAGAGCTTCCTCTGTTTGATCGTCAAGGGCATGCTCACAAATTACACATGCCACGAAAAATACCTGCTGACACTTTAGTACACGAGCAATGGCACGAGAATGCAGTTAGACTTTTTTTGGGCACATACACCATGCTAGCGTTGGCGGGCTCTGTAAGCTGTGCTGTTTCTTTGAAGGACAGGTGATTGGCAGGATGACACCGGACTTTCACCTTTACGCCTGGAGCAGCTGCGTTTTTCTTATTAACCATTAAGTAGTGCAAAATGAACAAATATCCAAACTATCAGAAAAAAGTCTTAATAAATAAAATGTAAATTAATTAGAAGGATTGTCATAAACATCAAGTGTAGGATGGTGCAGCAAGGCTGAAAGAGAACTAGACCCTGCTGCGGTGTGATGTGATACCCTCCCAGCCACAGTGCGGAAGTCACCTGGAGGACCCAAGTTCACGGCCAGCCTTTCCATGTGTGGATGTGAAATTGGATTAACAGGACTCTGAATGCTTCTTAGCAGCAAGTAAGGAGGGTCAATAAACCAGGAGTGCAATTTATCAATACACTTCAAGGAAGAAATGTAAACAAAACTAAACAAATAGGAAAATATGAACTAGAAAGAAGCAATCACCAAATAACCAATAATTTTAACATTACAGGAAACCAAAAAGATAAGAATACTGAATAATGCTTAGTGAGCAAGAAATAGCCAATGTCACAATAATGACTCCTCTCAGGTATTTGGATTTGATGGCAGAGAAGAGACAAATTTCAGAGTTTTATTTTTCCAGGTAGGATACAGTTCATGGGCCACTGAATGGAGAAGCTGCTTGTGTGGATCGGATGCCATTGTTGGCCTCTCTATCTGAATGAAAGTTAAAAGAAAAGAGTTTTTGTGATCTGACATGGGGGTCCTCTCCAGAACCAGCTTTCACTTGTACAGACAGCAACATTGTGGCCATAAACATCATTAGATATATTTGAACCTTTCAGCAAACATCAAGCATCAGTTTGAAGTTGTTGAGAATATTCCTAGTGTGATGGGCAAAATCATAATAACCTCTCAAAAATGAGCGCACAAATAAATATTAAAATGTTTATTTTTATTATTTCACAGTAATCAAATATAACTTCAAGTACAGGGTGAGTCAAAATTATGTTAACAATTGAATGACGGAAACAATTTATTCACAAAGATGATTTACAGGGATTTCTCAACCTGTTCACTATCATGTTCAACACATGTACCATATGTGGCACATAAATTGTCCACAAAAATCGTATATACAGTAAGTATATACATAGCAGTACCATTGGTGTTAACATAATTTTGACTCACCCAGCATAATAAATAGGACAAATAAGAAGAAGGACAGGACAAATATTAAGAAATTAATTTGCACAAAGAGATAAATGGAACTAACTACTTACCTTAAAAGCCCTAACTTACAGGTAGGAGTAAAGAAACAGGAATCTAGGGTTTAGTACACTCAAAACAAAAAAAACCCAAAGGCATAATCCTTTCAAATAAAACCATACAAAACTAAAGCCAACACCTAATATTACAATAATCCTAATTCTATCTAGGAAAAATCACAATGTCAAACAAATAGCAATATTCATTAAAGCCCACCTAAGTCAAAAACAGATCCTAAGAAGCATAAAGAAAGGCTAATGTCAAGTGCCGCCACAAAGAACTGAGACAACAAGGGCTGTTTTATTTCCCTCAGGTGACATATTTTTTTTTTTTAGCTTCACTAAAGTTGTCATTGAGGAGCTAGTTCTTGTATGCAGGCATTCACCCTGGTTTTGTAGGTCCCAGTAGACTCTGCCAAAAAAAACTCTTCACCAGCTTCACTTTTCAGGCAAAACAAAGTCTGTCATGACATTTGGTAACAGATGCACTTCTCTTTGCTATTATTTTAGTCATTGTATCAGCTAAAACAATGTAGAATTATAAAACATAAGTTCCCCCAAAAGTATATCTTGTGGACACTGGAGCTCCCCAACACCTGACATAAACTGACATAGACACAAGTCCAACACAACACAGGCTTTTATTGTGTCTTTTCATGGGAAACTCTTCCCCAGTCATTTCCCACAGCAATAAGTGTAAGTCACTTACAAGCACAGTACAAAGCACAGTCAATACTCTCTGTTTCTGTCTTCTCCGTCTCTCTCCGCATCCTCTTTCGTCCATCAAGCTTTGTCTTCTCCCTACTGACTCAGGCTGCTGGAATGAATTGAGGCTGCTCCTTTTATGCTGCACCTGGGAGTACTTCCAATGGTTTGTTAGCATAGCCCAGAAGCACTTCCGGGTACGGCAGAAGCCCTACAAAACTGGCAGTCCCCTCAGTACCACCCGGTAGCACCACCAGAACCCAACAGGGCTGAGCCAGCATACTTCAATTTCCAGTGCACCCTTTGGGAATAGGGCTGCTGCCACCTAGTGATCCAGGGGGGGAGATAATGCCCTGTGCATGTTCTCTACCCCAGTCTTTCCATAACAAAGGTGTCCCAGCTGGCTAAGAGGCCTGTAGGCCATCAGTCCCAATCTATGAATTAATCAATCAATCAATTAATTAATTACTTAATTTGTACACTCAGTATTGTAAATCAGCACGAGTGCATAGTCCGAGAAAAACCATTAGAGAAAGTGCTTGGGAAGTGAGCCTGTTGCACGGGTACGGATATGAAGTACTTGTAAGTAGAAATTATGTTAAAATTACTTTTTTTTCTTTTCACTGAAAACCAAGTGGAAAAGGTAACATTTACCTGTACTTTGAATGGAACACTGGAATAGAAGAGTCACATTTCCAGAAATCTGCTCCTCACAAAAGACCCGACAAGTGTAGTTTAATGAAGTCAGCTGCGTCATGTTTGAGGGGTGAACATGGCAACTTTCCACACTATAGCAAAAACTGTTGGTTATGTAGTTTAAAAAGATGTGACTTTCTGGCTGAAGAGGGGCTGTCACAGTGATCTCCAAAGTTGTATTGTCATTAGACCCTACCAAAAAAAAAACAAAAAAAACAAGCAAATTACTTCAATGGACTATATTCACTTCTTCATAACAGCAACCAGCATCTAAAATTTACACACATCTAAATTTAACACATCTAAAGAGCTGTAACATCCAACTGTTTGAGTTTTTTTCTTCTTCTCTAAGACTGTCCCAAGATTTGCTTTAGAGGTTTGTTTCTATTAAAATGTTAATGTTGCAGTTTGTCCAGAATGGAAAGTCACAATGAATTATTTTTCAAGAATTAAATTAATCTAAAACGAAAAAAAACAAATTTGAAAATCTACATTTCTAAAATAGCAAATTATTGAACTTGAGAAAAATGGACAAAATAAGTACTCAATGTGAGGTTAGTAACACTAACAAAAAGTTTTGAGATGTGATCAGAAGAATAGACGTAGTCAGGAAGACAAAAAAGGTCGATACTGAAAAGACAGCCGCACAGTCCTAAAACGTGAGATAAGAGTCAAAGTCATGAATCAAAAAAAACAGAAAATCAAAGCAAATTATTAATTTGGAAATGTAAGAAGACTGTTTGAAATCTGTTTGCTCGGACAAGAAAGAAATCTGTTGGGTCTTCTTTTAACCTTGAGCATGGGAAAGGCGCTATATAAAGAAAATGTATTATTATTATTATTATTATTATTTATTAACCTGTCATATCATTGTTCCATGGTTTTCAACTAAACAGGGCACCACACTAACAACGTGGGACTCCATCCTATTGTAGGGAATGAACAATGAACAAAAAAAATAATGGCTGGATCAGTTGTGAAATGTTTTAGCAACAACAAAAGTACACAAAGTAATAGAAAACTGAGTTCAGAATTAAAATCAGTGACTAGAAAAACTCTTAAAATAATAGCAACAAAGCACATAAAAATTTTAACAAAAGTCCAAATTATAGCAATAACTGAAAGAAAAAGAATTTAAAGAGAAAAAGTAAATATAACGAAATTAAATGTATTAACAAAATACTAAAGCAGATATGCCTCAAAGTTGCAAAATACACAATTACTAATTTCAGAAGATTCTGAAATGCCTGAGGATCAAGAAAACAAAATGGTCAGAAGAGACTACAAACTTAGCAAAAGGGAAAACAAGAAAAGGCAGAATACAAGTGTAATGCAGTACTCAACAAGGATGTCCCCTATCACCATTGCTCTTTGCAATCTCCATTGAGCCACTGGCTGTTTACTTTTGAAATGCATCAGAGATAAAGGGGATTTTCGGAGAAGATCTTGAACAGAAAATATCACTAAAGGCAGATGATATGGCACTGTGTATATCAGACCCACAAAATTCTGTGCCAGCAGTCCTAAAAGCACTCGAAGATTTTCAGAAGATATCTGGACTCAAAATTAATTTGAATAAAAGTGAGCTTTCTCACTCTAGCACACAATATTTGACTGAACTCCTTCCCGTTTATCTTAGCACAGTGGTTTTCAACCTAGGTGGGCACGAATTAACAAAAAGCGGGGCACGAAGATATGAAAAAAAGAAAACAAGAATCAAAAATATGAAAAAGGCATCTGTTGAAACCAAAACAAATTAACTTAAACTACATTCTGATACTAGGACAATAATTATAGAGTTAGATAAATGTCGAGAAAAGTTAAGTAGGTATAATAAAATATGCATCTACATTTGAAAAAAATATTAGGGGGGGCGCGATTAAAACTGTTATGAAAACTCAGGTCACAAATACTTTAAGGTTGAGAAACGCTGTCTTAGCAGATCAGTTGCGATATATAGGGGTAAATATAACAAGCAAATATGAAACTCTTTTTCAACAAAATTTTGCTGTCTGCATGGAAAAAAATTAAATGAGACGTGAATAGATGGTCTACCCTCCATCTTACATTAGCAGGGAGAATCAACATTGTTAAGATGAATATCCTTCCCCAGCTTCTTTTTATATTTCAGACCATCCCCATATACATTAACAACTCTTTTTTTAAGAAATTACATTCAATCATAACCTCATTTATGTGGAATTCAAAAAATCCACACATCCAAAGGGTGACTTTACAACAACCTATAGCAGAAGATGGCATGGCACTACCTAACTTTTGATTTTATTACCGGGTGACAAATACACAGGCAGTAAAGACCTGGACATCAATTTTCCACCTCTCAAACAATCCATCCTTACTCACCACCTGTCTTACCTGACCCTCATTTCCTTGTGCCCATTGAGATTTTGTTCAAAATTCACCTCCAAACTCAAATGTCGCATGCCACAGAAAGTCTTCAAATTCCTACCTCTTCTGGGTGTCACTTATAAAATCTATAAACATGTAGAGAAGCCTTTTGGTTGTATGGCCAACATCCCACGCCAAGTGTCTTGTGAAATCTGACTTTGTGCTGTGGGAGAAAACTGGTATGGTCACCAGCTTACTTTTACAACCATTCATCTATTTAAGTGTATTAAACGTATAAAGATCTGCTGCCCTACTCATATGAATGTAGTGTGAAGCTAAGAATGAGTATACAGTACATTTTTAAATTCTCATAATGCATATTCAGTTGAGTGAGAGGGGTGGGATTTATCAGAACTGGATGTTAATTATGTGATATTCTGCATTTAGATCTGGGGGTGAAGTGTACACCCATTGTTAAAGACACTGCAAACAAGACTCATTAATGATAACTCACAGCAAAAATCTACTTATACAAACATCATTCTGTGATAAGTAAGACAGGAAATCAAGAAGGGAAGTAAAGTGACCCCTTTTATTGAACAGTTTACAATATACAAGCTTTTGGGGCAGCTAAGGAAAGAAGAAGAAGAAGGGGTCTGATAAAGGGGCTGAGCTGCCTCGAAAGCTTGCATATTGTACACTTTTCGGTTAACCAATAAAAGGGGTCATTTTGCTTGACTTCTCATTGCATCCATAATGGCTAAAACAGTACAGCACCCTACTACTACAGGAAATCAAGAAGACAGAGATGACTGCCTCGCCTTCATATCAGCTACAGCATAGTAAAACATAATAATTTATGAGCCTTACCTTCAAATAATGTGTCCCGCTTGGCACTACAGAAACTGCCTGTCTAAGAAGATAAACATCATGGCTGTCACTACCCCACTTAGGGACTTACCACTGAATATTAACCTGTCACCTGCGGGGAGTGGCACTTTAAGAAGAGAACATGCTGTGGGATAACTGCCAGCCCTAAATTTAAATATCTCTATGGCTTTGGAAACTTAGTTTAATGTGTTTAGGTACTCCCCAAGTAATAATTAGCTGCTGGTAAAAATACTAAATACCCCGCAAAATGTGTTTTAGCTTCTGCATGTTTGTTTTAATTACAATGAATTGTTCTCATCAAGACCCAGTGGCTAATCAATAACTATTCAACCGAGCCACAAAGATAAATCACCCAAAGCTCATGCAGCTTTTAAACACATATTAGCGATGGGAGGCATATTGATCAGCTCAAGTGGAGGGGGCTGATTTCACTTATTGTCTTTAAAGCTGGTCATTATGGTCTGATGGTTGTGCGTGGGATTTTCTAAAATGCTAGGTTTACCTAAAAGAAGTCACTCCTGACACCCTTTGAAAAAAAAAAAATAAAAAAATAGTGTTTTGTTAGAAAAATGTGTTAAAGTTTGTGCATAGCACAGTGGTAGAGCTCCTATGTCAAGTAAGGAGACTAGGGTTCACGTCCATGGTCCTCCTTGCATGGAGTCTGCATGTTCTCCCCGTGTCTGTGTGGGTTTCCTCCCACAGTCCAGAGACATGTAGGTTAGGTGAATTGGCGATCCTAAATTGGCCCTAGTTGTGTATGGTTGGTGTGTGTGTGTGTTTGCCCTGCAATGGACAGGCGCCCTGTCCAGGATTTGTACCTGCCTTGCATCCTATACTAGCTGTGATAGCCTCCAGCAGAACCCCGCTACCCTGTTCAGGACTAAGCCAGTTATAAAATGACTGACTGACCAAAGCAGGAAATTAAAGTACAATCTATTTCAGCAAATACAATGGATTATTGCAGTCCCCAAGGCAGATTATTGCTGTGGCCGATGTTTGTTGGGTTTTGTAGTAAATGAACTGATGGCAATGGTTTCTAAAATTATAGACCTGATTATTGAAACTGTTATCTTCTATTAAATCCATGTGTAGAATGATAAGGTCACTCTGTCTGTCATGTAGTTACTTGCAAATTACTGGAGCTAGAACCTTGATCAAAAGCTTATGACTTGATATATACTGGTGTCATGAAAAACTTGAGGTACCGGCAGCCTTGCAAAACTGACCTGTCCTTGTGCATTTCTTACAGCAAAGTGATAGGCAACTAAAGTGATTGGCAGAAAAAGAAGACCAGCAACATCTGCTGAGCATCAGGCAAATTGAGTCTGATAATGTGACAAGGAACATCATAACAGAAAGAAGAAGAAAAGAAACACCATCTACTAAACATCAAGTGCAGGATAAAGAAAACAAGAACAAGAAAGATGGAGAAATGCATGTGAGGTCTGCATGTAACTACTGGATCTGAAACATTGATCTTGTTCTTAATCAAAATCTTATGGCCTTATATGTTCTGGTAATGCAAAAAATTTCAGATTGTACCAGCCTCACCAAACTGATCTGCATTTGTGAGTTTCTTACAGAAAAATAATAGGCAAACAAAGTGACATGACAGAAAGAAAAAGAAGACCAGCAACCTCTTCTGATCACCAAGCAAATCGCAAAGTCCAATTATGTGATGAGGAACATCATAACAGGAAGAAGAGGAAGAAGAAAAGCAGCACCATCTCCTGAGCATCAAATGTGGTATAACAAAAGCAAGAATGAGAAGGAGAAATGTATGTGACAGGAGGTGTGTGTACAACTACTGGGTCTAAAACTTTGATCGAAAGCTTATGGCCTGATGTGTTCAGGCAAGGCAAACAAATTCTGATAGCACCAATCTCACCAAACTGACCCGCTCTTGTAGTTTTTTTACAGCAACATGATAGGCAAACAAAGTGACATGGCAGAAAGAAAATTGAAGACCAGAAACATCTACTGAGCTTCAAGCAAATCACAGAGTCCGGTGATGTGATGAGGAACATCATAATAGGAATAAAAAGAAGAACAAGAAAAGCAGCACTATCTGCTGAGCATCAAGTCTGGGATTAAAAAAGGCAAAAATGAGAAAGACAAAGAAATGCACATACTGTAACTGGAGGTCTACTGTATGTGTAACTACTGGGGCAAGAACCTCAACTTTGTTCTTCATTGAAAGTTTAAAGCCTGATAAAGCCTATGACCTAATATGTTTCTTTAACACAAAAAAATTCAGATAGCGCCAATCTCGCCAAACTGACCTGTGCTCATGGATTTTTACGGCAAATTGACATGTAAACGAAGTGATAGGGTGGAAATAAAACCAAAGACATTTGGATAAACGTCAATTAACTGAGTGTCAAATGAAGGATAGAGTATGCAAGAACAAGAAAGACAGAGAAATTTAACTACTGGATCTAGAACCTTGATCTTGGTTGTGGTAACCTTGGAAAAGTGACCTGTCTTAATGGTCAGAATCCACAAGGAAGAGCAAGTTCTTATGTGTGTAAACAACTGGCAGAGAGTTTACTGTTGTTTAATAGCCCTGGGTTTGATGCAGCAAAGTGATCGGCATAAGGGAAAGAAAAAAAAAAAAGTCCAGCGACATCTGCTGAGTGTCAAAATCAAATCAAATCAAATCACAGTAGCTGATGATGTGATGGAGAACACCATACTGAAGAAGAAGCACATCGCCATCTGCTAATTGTCAAGTGCGGGATGCAGATTGACAAGTGTAAGCAACTGGCAGAAAGTATAATGTTGCTTATATCTAACCTTTTGTTGTGTCACATAACCCGTTCCCTAACACAAACACTTCTTACTTTGCCTTCTTAAAACAACGTACTTAGAAAAATAACATCTTATTCTGGCATGCATTGTATTTACTGATCAGCAAATTTCACACTTTATTACACATACCTAAGGGACAGCATAAAGATCTGTGCTTATGTGGCGACAGCAAACTGATGGCCAAAGAAAGTGCTGAGTACCATAATGCCGCAAAAAGAAGAAGATTGGCAACACTGCAGAAGGCACTTCAGTAATGAGGACAGAGAAACCATACGAAGATAAGACACTGAAGTGTCAAGCAAGAAGTAAACCTGAAAACAGAACAAGTGAGCAACAGGCAAAAATGACGTCTAATAGCCATGTAGGACAAAGTCCATCTTACAGAATGCAACATAGATTGAAAGAAGATGATTAAGTGACGAAGACCATGAAAGAATAAGCAGACAAGACATCGACACATACTGACAAGCAAGAAGTAATCCTAAATATAGCCTGATATGTTCTTGAAATGTAAAAAAAATGTTTGGTCACAGCAACCCTGTGGCCACTTTACTGATTGGCAGAAACCTTTATTGTAATAAAGACAAGGTGCCCACTAGCATATCTATTGATAATCCTCCAGGATACAGTACAGGCCTGTTCAGAATTCATAATCAAGTGGTAGGATTGTGTTTATTGATCATTGAACAATAGGAAGAATGTCAAGCACATCACAGAAGACACTTCAGATGGAGCAACAGAACAGCAGGCAGGCATATAGAACAAAATCCATGAGACAGAATGCAAGAACGAGAACAACAGAGAAATGCATGCCGACAAACAAGCACTATTTTAGGAGAGTTACAGCACCATAGGTTGGCATGCTTCACTAATTTAATTTCAAATGAACATTTAAATAGTTAAACAAGTCTATCCTCTTACCTTTCGTTTATAAGCCTTGCTGTGTCTCACTTTTGGGACCTTAAGAGGTTATATGTGTTTTGGACACTCTACCCACAAACACAGTCACATTACGTATATACCGATGAAAGAAAGAAATTGAAGTTTTCTGGAATGAGAACTGTAGTTGTAGCTTGTGTACTTTCACAAAGGCGTACCAATCTGTGTTAGACTCCCTGACCAGAAATCCAACTTGTTCAGTGAGACCTTGCAACTTACCTCACACACAAATCTCATGACGTGCTTTTGTACCCAAGGAGGTCCACGGTGATCAGTGCTTGATCAGGCCACCTTTAAAAAGGCTGCAATTCATAACGAAGGCCACATAAAGGCAAAGGCCACGCTTAGTTTTCTGTGCAATCCATGAAACCTCAAATGTCACCAGAATGAAGAGAGAGAGCAATCGGGATATTAAGATTGTGACTTTGGTTTTTGCTGTTTTTTGGTATTTGTAGATTTTGTATTTTTTTCCCTCTGCCTCGCCTGTTCTTTTATTATATAAATTGGTAATTTTGCCCCAGTCCCTTTCCTCACTAAGTGGTATTCTTATGGTCAAGCCAGGTTTCCTGCCCTGGTTTATGTTTAAATTGCTTATTTTTGTTCACTTTTTATTGCTTTTCATTGTTTTCCTTTATTTTTTTATATTGTTGTGTTTATTTTTTATTGATCTACGTATGTATTATCTGTTAAATTCATTCCTTTTAGTTATTATATACTATCTATGAGTGTTTTGCAGTTCTCATGTGCTCCTTGTATTTTTTGAGCAGGTCCTCCCAAGTGGCTGGGCCTCCCAGCCATAACTGTTAAGGGACCACTCCCTGCCCTACGAAGGCTGCTGGGAATTGAGGTGCAGGGCAGTTCATTTTGAATGCACTCCATTATATTTGGGAGAGATCTGTGAGTATTATATTATACTTGATTTTGATCTTCTGTGGATTTCAAAATGATACAAGTCTTTCTTGCTTATTTTATGCTTTTATGTTGCATATTTGCTGTATCTCCAATAAATCCTTCTTTTATAAAGTTTTCTAATGCTCATGCTTTATACAATTCAGGGACTGACTGTGCACCCCTCCCTTTTGAGTGTGTTTTGGGATATTTCTTAGTACTGTATATTTTTTTAAGTTTGATTTCAAAGGACATTTAGGCCTGATATATGCCGAAGCCAGCCACTCTAGTGCAAGTTAGGTCAGTTCCTTTTGTACCTCCTGTGGGCTGATCAGTGGGATTCATGCCTGCTTCCCAGGCACCTTTTGGCCACTTTTGAGCTCCCTGCTGAACCATTGCATAGTTCCTTTTTGTTATTTTGTTTGGTTTCTCTTTTGTAATTCCAAATTATTGTTACATTTTTGTGGGTCTTTTGGTCATTTTCATATTTTTTGACTTTTGGGCTTTTCCTTTTGTATTTCAGGCGGCACGGTGGCTCAGTGGTAGCGCTACTGCCTCGCAGTTAGGAGACCCAGGTTTGCTTCCCGGGCCTCCCTGCGTCGAGTTTGCATGTTCTCCCCCACAGTCCAAACACATGCAGGTTTGGTGCATTGGCGATCCTAAATTGTCCCTAGTGTATGCTTGGTGTGTGGGTGTGTGCCTTGAGGTGGGCTGGCACCCTGCCCAGGGTTTGTTTCCTGCCTTGCGCCCTGTGTTGGCTGGGATTGACTCCAGCAGACCCCCGTGACCCTGTAGTTAGGATATAGCGGGATGGATAAAGGATGGATGGATGGATGGACTTTGTTATTGAATTAGAGCTGTGGACAAATATGCAAAAGACAACACTTCCCTGTTGTTATGATTTTTATGATTTCTCCTGGAAATATCCTGTTCTTTAATCATCCCTTATTAGAGTTTGGACTAAGAGGATTCCAAATATTGGTTGGAAAATGGACGGATGGATTCCTTTTGTATTTCTCTTGGCTTTGCAAATTATTATACTTACAGTATATACTGGATTATATTTTGTTTTTTTTTCTTTTGTGCATTTAAGCTTTTGAATTCTTTGATTCTTTAAAAACCTTGCTTTTGATTTGATTTGGTTATTATTTCTTGAATTGCACATCTTTGGAATTCCATTATTTGATTATTTTACTTTAATGGACTGTTCATTATTTAAGTTAATAAATTAAATATTTAAGGTGTTCAATCAATCAATCAATCAACATTTATTTATATAGCACATATTCATACAAAAAAATGTAGCTCAAAGTGCTTTACAAAATGAATAGAGAAATAGAAAACACAATAAAAAATAAACATAAGTCAATATTAATTAACATAGAATAGGAGTAAGGTCTGATGGCCAGGGTGGACAGAAAAAACAAAAAAAAACTCCAAAGGCTGGAGAAAAAAATAAAATCTGTAGGGGTTCCAGGCCAAGAGACCGCCCAGTCCCCTCTGTGTTGCCTATTTATGCCAGGGCTTTTGGCTGCCCTTCTCTCCCTTTAAGTCATTGTGAGGTCTCAAGCAATAGTACCTACAAGTGGTGCTCACACAAGGCAACTATTCCTAATTTTTAAAATTGGTTTTGTTTGTCGTACTGTTTTCCTTCTAGTTATTACCATTTATTGTTATTTTAGCAACGAAATTTGATGTTTCAGCCAATTAACAATTATACAATACATTTCTCCATCAACATATACCCAAAACAATCCAGTTCAAGAGCTCCACACTGGTTACAGGCACCAAGCGGTGGATTAACTCACTTATGCCAGGAAGCAATCTGGCTACATGTTTTTTTTTTCTACAAAATGAAGAATGACAATAAAGAGCCTGCTTCTTTCAGTTTTAGGGTTGCCAGGCCAGAAGTCTTTTAGGCAGAATGGAATTAAGGCAGAAAATACCCCTGCATGTGTACTGCAGAGCTCTGACACACTCAGCTGGCCACTTTAGTGTCACCAGTCCATCTAACCTGCATGTCTTTGAGAGGTGAGGGGTAAACTGGAGCACCCTGAGAGACGATAGCACAGCAGCACAACTCCCATTGCATTGTACACAAACAGATTTAATTTATTTTGCTTTACATGAAATTAAGTCATGGGCCTAATACAAAAGACTACTTGTTACTTAAACACAATAGGTGACAGCACAAGAGAGACACATCAGCAGCACAAAAACAAAGTCCTGCAGCAGGAATCCGAAATAAAGAATATAACAAGATGTAAGCTTTTCAAAGTATGCTTTCCTTTGGTAAATCCACAGGGACAATAGTAGCAGCTTTACAGGATTACATGCTCTGTTACATTTGTTTTGACAGTCTATTGAAAGGTGTTAATGAATGCTGAAGAAAGAGCAAAGAAAACTGGAATGTGGTGGTGACTTGGAGGAACAACTTGATAAGAATAAAGAAATTCCATTGATTTTCATTACCTTGGATAAAGGCGTAATAATAATAATAATACTTTAGATACTGAGATGAGGTAATAGAAAAAATTTAATTAAATACGTAAATTTTGAGTTTCCTAAAAATTCAAAAACTCATCCATCCAAAATAAAGATGCTGCAGATGTTCTACCAGACGGTTGTGGCGAGTGCCCTCTTCTACGTGGTGGTGTGCTGGGGAGGCAGCATAAAGATGAAAGACGCCTCACGCCTGGACAAACTTGTTAAGAAGGCAGGCTCTATTGTAGGATTAAAGTTGGACAGTTTAACATCTGTGGCAGAGCGACGGGCACTAAGCAAACTCCTGTCAATCATGAAGAATCCACTGCATCCACTTAACAGTGTCATCTCCAGACAGAGGAGTAGCTTCAGTGACAGACTTTGTCACTGTCTTGCTCCACTGACAGACTGAGGAGATCGTTCAGATGTGAGCTTGTTTATCAGACGTTGGTTCTATCAGTGCCCTTTGACATCTCAATCTCCTGATGTTTTTCTAATGCTAAGTAAACAAATGTACCTGAATTACCTCTAATGCCTGAGCTGTTGCCCACAACTAAATAAAATGGCATCAGAATGGCACAGAATATTTTCAACAATGTTCATTAAATGTTTAATGCTTAAAACAACCAAATATTTGGAATCCTCTTAGTCCAGACTCTAATAAGGGATGATTAAAGAACAGGATATTTCCAGGAGAAATCATTAAAATCATAACAACAGGGAAATGTTGTCTTTTGCATATTTTTCCACAGCTTTAATTCAATAACAAAGTCCATCCATCCATCCATTATCCAACCCGCTATATCCTAATTACAGGGTCACGGGGGTCTGCTGGAGCCAATCCCAGCCAACACAGGGCGCAAAGCAGGAAACAAACTCCGGGCTGGGCGCCAGCCCACCGCAGGGCACACACACACACACACACCAAGCACACACTAGGGATAATTTAGAATCGCCAATGCACCTATGCTGCATGCCTTTAGACTGTGGGAGGAAACCGGAGCACGCGGAGGAAACCCACAGAGACACGGGGAGAACATGCAAACTCCACGCAGGGAGGTCTCCTAACTGCAGCATTACCCACTTTACCACCATGCCGCCCTTCAATAACAAAGTGAAGAAAGAAATTCCAAGTATGGGTTCCACTCACCAACTGATACAGCTTCATGACAGCGCACCTGAGTGTGATTGTTACAAGCCCTTGATGACCACTGTGAGTAGGTGTGATTCTTCATGTCTCCTAGTATGCAGAAGATACTCCCACCTCGGCCAGTGGTTGAAGAAATATTTGCGAAGCTTTCAGATTTGATGTTTCCCTGTTGATGGTCTTTCTGGCAGAACCAGAGATGGGAGATGTTGACAAAATCTTGAACTGAAAATTCCTTGGGACAAATTCTGACACATGAGAATGTAAAACCTGTCAGAAAATAGACAAATCAGAGAAAGACATCGTTATTTTATGGAGTAAGAAACTAAAACTGTTTGTGACACAGAAACATGAAATGCTGAGCATATGAAGAGGAAATAATATTATTTAGACCATAAAGCCTAGTTTGACAAGTCCTATTATCTCCACCAAACTCTATTTAAAAAGCCAAGATTTCTATTTCAGCCTCATGTCAGTAATGTAACAAATTTCCATTATGCTTTGAGTGAAAAAGTGCTTCTTAGATTCTTTTGTCTAAAATAGGTATACGGAGGTCAAATTCACAAAAGCACAGAAAAATCACAATAGAAACTCACCAACGCCAGCACATTCAATGAACCACAAGGGACTACAGGTTTTCCTTGACCTTTGTAGGTCTAAGGGCAACCCCTTGATTATGATGTTGGCCCGGCCTCTTGGGCAACCACCAACCAAACACAAGGAACATGGCAGACTACTCGATGACATATAGGTACTAAATAATCAACACTCCTGGCATAAAAATAAAAAAATAGACACAAATATGAGATTTGAACCCCATCCAGGACTGAAATGCTAGCTGAAATATAACAGACGAAAAACAGAGCACAGAGGTCAAAAATCCACAAAATTGAAAAAAGCACAATGATAATCAAAAATCCAATAAATCTCACCAACACTAGCACATTCAATGAGCTGGTAGAAACTGTGGGTTTTCCTCAGCATTTACAGGACTTAGGGCATTCCCTTGATGATGTTGGGCAGGTGGCCTGACCTCTTAGGAGACCACGCACAAAATTACATGGCCCATACAAAAAGATACATAGACATACAGAAATTAAATGATCAACAGTGTTAACATAAAAAATGAAAAAAAAACATATACATGAGAAATTTAAACCCCAGGCAGGTGGGAAACTCTGGCTCAAGCAAATCAACATGTTTATTTCAGAATAAGACTAAACAAGATAGTACCATACTTAAAAGTAGAGAGAACACTACGGCTCCTCTCTTCTAGGCCATCTTTTATAGCTGTTAATTCCTATTTATCTGGCGAGGTGGGCTCATCTATTTGCTCATCTTTTAGGTTCCTCAGATTCACTCCTTTCTGGTGTCCCATCTCACTGTTTCGCTCTGAGGACTTCAGCCAGTAAAACCCTTGTCCAACCCCTATGTCTAGCTCTAAACACGGCACAGCTCTGGTCTTAGGCATCCCTTTTTAAGCTACGTTCAGAGTTACTTTCCTTTGACTCCAAGCCTGGAGTTATGGATAAAATGTTTTGAGTATAGGAGTATTCTTCCAGTACTGAGAAAAGACAATATTTTATTTGGCAATGACTGGAAGGTGACACAAACAACAGTCAAATAACCTGTACTATCTTTCATAACCAAAAATTGGAACCCTAAAATTAGATCGATAGATAGATAGATAGATAGATAGATAGATAGATAGATAGATAGATAGATAGATAGATAGATAGATAGATAGATAGATACTTTATTAATCCCAAGGGGAAATTCACAAATTATAGTGTAAAAATAATTGCAATGTTTCTTGCTCTCCCACAGCCCATACCAAACAAGCAGAATTATGTTTTCAATGCAAATTGGGATAACCCAGCAATCCTTGGGATTGACATTTATGAAGTCACATCAATAACGTCACAAAGTTGTCGGCACTTATAATAAAAACAGAACTGTCTAGAGAGATGTGAAAAAAACTTTTGATGCCTTTATAAACAGATTCAAAAAATATTTGAAGGGGAGAAATTAATTCTGCATATTTCAAAATTATGAGAGTAAAAGAAACTAAAAATGTACATTATATATTAATAAAAACATTATAAACATTTTGAATTATAACAAGGGCTATCGGTTTACAACTTCTGGTGTCCCTTCACCCTTAAGCCCCTTAAAGGATCTCATTGCAACCTCAGCTTCCATACTAACCATTTCCTAAAAGTAGACAACAGGGTCTTACTTCTGTCCAACAGCAGCTGGATAGAAGATTACCTTTTATTGGCAATCTGGTGACTATAATGGACAATGAGAGGAAACAGAATGCCCAACAAAAAATAGTGAGCAAGGAAGGACCAGGAAACCAATGGCACAAAAGCAGCAGGCCAAAATAATCATGGTCTGGAGTGAGTGGTACCAGAATAAACAAAGACAGATTGTCAACCAAAACTACAAAAAAACAAAGTTAAAGGTGAAAATAAACAATGCAAAAAATCCTAACCATAGATACAAGTCCAAAGCTCAAACTACAATAAAATGCAACACAAATCAAGTGAACTGTAGTTTTATCGAAAGTTTGGTTTGTGTCCCCATTTTAGACAGGAAACGAAGAAAATATTCATTTCTTGATTTGATCGTATACAACATGGTCACAAAATTGCTAGAGTAATAACTAGAAAATAAATCAAATCAGCAAAACAGAAACAAAATCAATCAAATAAGGAACCTGGATTTATGACAATAGCAATAAAGAATTTTAGCAACTGGAAAAACAAATTGCACAAGGTCAAAATGATTAAAAAAAATGATTGCCATCGGTTCAAAGACCTGGAAGCCTGGACGGTCTCATCCTCTACAGCTAGTTCCTGCTCTCCTCCCTGAAAGCCTGTCTTAGTTCACTCCTCAGTGCCTACAGCAGAGAAAAATAACATGACAGAAAGGATACACATAGTTTATATTTTTAATCTTGGTTTACACTTCCAAAAATAATCTGTTTTTACGAAGCTCTTGGACGAAAATGATGCAGAAGTGGGGTCCCTGGAGATCGTCTTCATCCATTTCAAAGAAGCTGAAGGCATTTTTTTGGGTATAGGCAGCTGGGGATGTCTTCTGTCACGTTCATAAGATGAGCTTAAAAATAAGGGAGCTTAGCTATGCTATTTTATACTCTTAGTCTCTTTATTTAAAACTAATGTATTACATGTATTACTGCGGGGGCGGCACGGTGGCGCAGTGGTAGCGCTGCTGCCTCGCAGTTAGGAGACCCGGGTTCGCTTCCCGGGTCCTCCCTGCATGGAGTTTGAATGTTCTCCCCGTGTCTGCGTGAGTTTCCTCCCACAGTCCAAAGACATGCAGGTTAGGTGCATTGGCGATCCTAAATTGGCCCTAGTGTGTGCTTGGTGTGTTTGTGTGTGTCCTGCGGTGGGTTGGCACCCTGCCTGGGATTGGCTCCAGCAGACCCCTGTGACCCTGTATTCGGATTCAGCGGGTTGGACAATGGATGGATGGATGTATTACTGCCAAGGTTTTGTGTCATTGCTTGTATTTGTGTTTTCAGGAGCTGAGGAAGCCCAAAATCCTGGTTCAGTTTTGAATGTGCCTCAACCTTGCATATCTGCCGCTAATAGTGTGTGTACATTTTGACCTTTGCTTGCTTTTTTTGTGCTCATTTACTCCTTTGTGTTTTATTATTCCCATTTTAGCATTTCTCTTTCTCTACTTCTCAGTCACACAATCAATTTTGTATAATAAGTATTAATAAAACAGGCAGCTGCTTTAGTCCTTTCACGTTCACCTAAGACCGATGAGATCTTGCTGGCTGAAAGAGATACTTGTTGTGGGCTGGCCTGAGAAAAGGGACCCTCCACACCACCTAGAATACACAACTACTGCCCCAGTAAACTCCAGTGCAAACTGGCTGAGGAATGTCAGGTTTGCCTTACAAACAGCCCTACAGTGAATTAAGTTTTATATATTATCTTTCAAGGTGAATGTTATTATAAACTAGCTGTCCCCTACGGCTAGGAAACAGGATAGTGAGGAGGGCCCTGCCCAGCTCCCTATTCCTGATGTCACGTTTTTTTCTCCGCTCAGCCTGCAGCCTCTGTCTCGGATTATCGCGAATATGTCGCTCCTGCAAGCAAACTGTGATTCTTAACGTGATGAGAGAAGTCACAAATTCAACTCTAATGTTCAAGCAAATTATAGACAAAAACTCAATTTAAATCTGTTAAGTAGTTCTTCCGTGAGAGCCCTAAATACAAAGAGGACTGTTTCAAGGGGACTGGGCGGTCTCATGATCTGGAATCCCTGCAGATTTTATTTTTTCCTCCAGCCGTCTGGAGTTTTTTGTTTTTTCTGTCCTCCCTGGCCATCGGACCTTACTCTTATTCTATGTTAATTAACGTTGACTTGTTTTTGTTTTATTGTGTCTTTAATTTTTCTATTCTTCATTATGTAAAGCACTTTGAGCTACATCTTTTGTATGAAAATGTGCTATATAAATAAATGTTGTTGTTGTTGTTCTCTTCTTTGCTAGCTAAGCGGAGGTAAGGAACACCCCAAGGCTGGCTGGTGAGTGAGGAGGGTCCCGCCCTGCAGCTCAATGAGTCTCTCTCAGATTTGCGCAAATAAATCGGTACCACAAGCAAACTATGATACATAGCGCGATGAGAGAAGTCGCAAAATCAACCAGAATGCAAATTATAGAAAAAAAACCCGATCTAAATCTGTGAAGTAGTTCTCTCGTGAAAAGTGGACAGACAGAGAGACAGACGTTGGATTTTATATATAGAGAGAGATGTATTAACGCAAATATTCAGAGTTGCCAGGGACATTTGCTTATCTCAGTGGCACTGCACACAGGCCAGGGATCTGTAGGGTACATTCCCCCAAATGGATCCAATTTAGAGTAACACCCTGCCCTAAAACAGAGGTTAATGGGACGTGGGAGAAAAAAATGAAGGATCCGGAGAAAATGTGCAGTACCGACCCTACAGTGACACTGGCTGGGCTCAAAATTAAACTCTGGGGCTGTCATATGCCAGAGCTTACCACTAACAGGGGTGGGCAAAAGTAAGTTTACAGTTGGGAATACACAAAACACAGAGTTTATTCTTGTATTAGTATTTATTAATTATTGCATAATTTATTTGTATTATTTTTCTTCGTCTTCTTAAAGCTATATTGAGTTAATAAAGCTATTGTAATAATCATAGCTGCATGTCTTCTTCCATACGAACAACTGTAAACCTACTTTTGCCCACCCTTGACACTCCTTGCTGCAAACAGAATGGCATAAAATGTGGTTTGTTTAATGGTAGGGCAGTTGTAGAATCTGAAGTTTATGTATTCTTGCAATTTTAGAATTATCTTCTTAGTCAGACAGCTGAGCTGCCATACTCATTCTGCTCTGCACTGAAAAGCCTGAGTATTCTTAGAAAGAAATGTATATTGTAGTTCAGGGTTAAGTGTCAACACTTATCAACTTTGCAATCTAAAGAGGAAGATCTTAAATTATTGACCTAATTATAAAGCTGTATTCACTCATAGGCCATTATTAACAACAGTGCTATGTGGTTAGGGACTGGATTTTTATTAAATTTTTGTTCGTTACTGCAACTGTCTTCTCAAGACGTCAGTATAACATCTGTATTGCAAAAAGGAAAACCTGAAAAGGAAGTGGTTAAGGTTTTAGGGTTTCAGTAAGAAGTTAAATCATGAAGTATCGCAAAAGAGGATACTAGTCTCCTTTATACGAGAATTGGCAGATGGATCCAAACATGCAATTATATAATCTAAAAAATATTTTTTCTCCATCTTTCAGTTCAATTTCCATTCTCAATTACTGTAAATTTCCTGTTTTAGCCTGTGGAGTGAACGGCCAGTGTACTTCATTGTTGCACTGCTGCCTATATACGATTTGAAATTAACAAAACGTTCTCAAGCTTCTTAATCAGGTTCACAGTTATTGGGAAGCAGAGCCTGTCCTGGTAGCAATGGGGATAAGGCAGGAACCAATCCTGGATGGGATGCCAGTTCGTCACATGTCACCTTACTCATATACTCACCAACACAGGGCTAGTTTAGAGTAACCAGTTCAATCTATCATGTGCTGTTAGAAGAACGCACAGAGTTAAAGCTTAGGACATTTTGGTGATGAGGTGCAGCAGCAGTAACCACTTCTCTGCTGAGTCATCAGCTTTAAAATGAAGACTTCACATTTTTTTAGGAAGTCAAGTAAGTAAGTAAGAGGGCAGTGGGCAGTCTAAAATCTAGTGTGAGTGGCAATGGTATTGAAGTGGATCAGGCCTACTGCATTCCCAGGGTTTACATTTACTGACATCCTGAGAAGCCTTTGAATCAACACAGGTACCTTTTACATGGTAAATGTATTTGTGTGATCAGTCAGTCAGTCATTGTCCAACCCACTATACCCTAGCACAGGGTCACAGGGGTCTGCTAGAGCCAATCCCAGCCAGCACAGGGTGCAAGGCAGGAAACAAATCCTGGGCAGGGCATCAGCCCACCACAAGACACACACACACCAAAAACACACTAAGGACAATTTAGGATCGCCAATGCACCTAACCTGCATGTCTTTGGACTGTGGGAGGAAACTCACACAGACACAGGGAGAACATGCAAACTCCATGCAGGGAGGACCCGGGAAGCGAACCTGGGTCTCCTAACTGCGAGGCAGCAGCGCTACCACTGTACCACCATTTGTGTAATCATCTCACTCCAAACACATTTGTGTTCAATGAGGAAATGCATTTTCATTTTTTTAAATAAAATGTATTTATGGTGATCAGTTATTAATAAAAACCCTAACTAGTTCAAACTGTATTATCCAAATTCAGGAGCTGAGCAAGCCAAAATGTATCAGATACCTTCCTCATCAGGGAGATCCTGCAGACCCCAACTCTGGATGGGGCTTCCAGTCACAGACACCTACAGGTCACTTAACTTGGATGTTAGAGAACAAACATAATACTCAGAGAAAAATGGACACAGATATACTGAGAACATGCAAACTCCACACAGACAAACAACCATATTGTCGTTTTTAATTCTTGGTCTGAGTTTTGTGTTTAGCTACTAGGGTTTAAGCTTTGAAAATAGTGATAATTTGGCTTTGTAGCATTCTCAGTGGTAGTTTATTACTTATTTCACTTCCTTCTTCTTTTCAAAAACCCTCTTCTTTAGTTCCTTTTTTAGTGGTTATTCTGCTTTCTTTCTTGAATTTATTTTCTTTCTTTAGTCATTTACGTTTATTGTCATTGTTGTTGGAACTTCAGATTCTTTACTTAATGTACTCAGAAGATTTAAATTAAATAAATTTAAGTATCTTGTTGGGCATATTTTTGAAGATTTTGTCCTTGGTGTTTGAGAAAGTACAGTACATGACAGAAACATATTGAAATACATAACAAATAATAACTGCATAGCCAACTAGAAAAGTACAAGAATTAATTTCCTAATCTCTGAATGCCATTATTGTCAGAAAGACGCCACTGAGGAGTGATTGACAATTTTTCCACCAACCACCAATCTTCTTTTCTGAAAGGTCCACATCAAATCCTTGCCAGATTTTTTGTGTCTGCCACTTTTTAAAGCTTTTTCCTCTTATATTTTCTGTGTATAGCATAAATGTTCTGCTGTTTGCGCTGTACTGTAGGTGAGTAATGTGGAGTCCGAAGGTGTTTTGGGCCAAGAGCTCAACTGGTGGCTGTACTAAAGTTACTTTTGTTAATATTTTCTCCATTTGGGTCGATCATGTACTTGATTTATGGGTTTTTGAGATAAGAGGTTTCAGTTGCAGAGTTTAGTCTTTAAGTAGTCAATTCTCCTGCAAGTTGTATTCTTTTTTGTAAAGTTTTGGCCTCCATTTTGGTTCATTCCAGCCGTGGCCATTTTGTGAAACCATTGTTAGTACAGTGCCCATATTATCAGGGATGTGTCCTCAGAGGTGATAACCAGGTCAATCGATGTGATGGGTAGTTACGAACCTTAAAAACAAACCTTTACCCTTCTTTATCTCATAACGTGTACTTGGCTGTGAACCCTTGCTTGTTTTTGAGATCAATTTTTGGCTTTTTCCTCAGTACTCTTTAATCTCCCAGTTTTAACCCTTTTTTGGCTCACATACATCTCCTGGCTTTCCTATTAAAACTTTTATTGTCAGTTTGCTGACTACACAACAGCAAGGTGGTAGTGCAGCCAGAGTATTTGAAAGCTATAGGAGAAAGAAGGATTTGGTGCTTTAGCTTTGATGTTTGAGGTCAGCAAAACAATGAACACTCACCAGATTAAAAAAACATGTTATAGGAAAGCCCTGTACGCAACTCTGGGCATTTATCCCAACAAGCTCACCAATCCTGTTCACCATCATTCTCTAAAATAACACTGAGTCAAGATTTAAAGGTCCTTCAATTAATAATAAAATAATAATAATCTTCATCATCTTTTGGCTGCTCACATTAGGGATGGCCACAGTGGATCATCTTCTTCCATATCTTTCTGTCCTCTGCATCTTGTTTTGTTACACCCATCACCTGCATGTCCTCTCTCATCACATCCACAAACCTTCACTTAGGCCTTCCTCTTCCCTGGCAGCTCTATCCTTAACATCCTTCTCCCAATATACCCAGCACCTCTCCTCTGCACATGTCTAAACCAATGCAATTTTGCCTCTCTGACTTTGTCTCCCAACCATCCAACCTGAGCTGACCCTCTAATGTCCTCATTTCTAATCCTGTCCATCCTCGTCACACCCAATTTTTATTTATATAGCACGATTCCCATGTTCAAAGCACTTCACAGAAATTCAGAAAGGGCATATACAGCATTGTATACAAATAATGCCTACATAAGTACTAAATAAAGATATATGCAGGATATACAAAACATTGAAATACAATAAGTGACAATAAGCCAGAAAACAATACAAAAATACAAATACTACAAGAATACCCTAAACAAATAACACAATTTGTGGTATAAACCGTCAGGGCAAGTTAAAGGCCTTCTTGAACAAATGAACTTTAAGTTGTTTATTGAAAGAATGAATGAGTCAGCAGATGTAATTAATTTAGGGAGGCCATTCCAAAGTCTGGGCGCTATACAACTGATGGCTCTGTCACCCACAGAGTGCACATTAGTGTGGGGCACAACAGGATTGCCAGAATCAGAGGGACCTTAGTGGGCGAACAGTAGTAGATGTAGTCAGGTTCAAGACCATTTAAAGCTTTGTAGGTTATTAATATACATTTATGTTCAATCCTGTAAGACACAGGGAACCAGTGAGGGTGGAGCAGGATGGGTGTTACAGTATGTGCTCGCTGTTGGGAGTTTTGTGTAAAGATACCTACAACAGACTTTTAAACAAACTGAAACTGTGATAAAAGATTATTAGAATGGGCACCTGACAGTAGGGGGTAACAGTACTCAGTACGGGATGTAACAAAAACATGGACAGGTTTCTCATCATTGGAAAAAGAGAAGAATGAATAAACATGGGATGTGATACGAAAGTGGAAGTAAGAAAGTTTTTCAATGTGATGAATCTGGGTAGAATAAGAAAGGGAGCAAACAAAAATGACACCAAGATTCCTAGCAGAAGAAGAAAGTCTTCTGGCATCATCCAACGCGTGATTGAAAATAAGCTCCTGTTCTTAATCTGAGCTTTAGTGCCAATTAGCAGGAATTCAATTTTGTTACAGTTTAATTTTAAAGAGTTATATTCCATCCAGGTTTGAATTTCATTGAGACAATTGTGAGCTGAGAAACCTAAAATGAACTTTGTACACCGAAAAAGATCTGAGTGTCATCTGCGTATAAATGATAAGCCAGTTCAAAGCTACAAAGTATAGAAGCATGTCGATACAGAACAAGAGCCCTGAAGACCGAGCCTTGAGGATCTCCTTGCGAACTGGCACTGAGCTGGATTTGCTGTTGCCAAGACTAACAAACTCTTGCCTATCAGTCAAGGCAGGACTTAAACCACTGGAGGGCAGTGCCAGAGATACCCAGAATGTTCTCCATTGTGGACAGTAGAATGTCTTATTTGACATTGTCAAAAGCTACACTTAGGCCTAACAGAATTAATATGCTGGTTTGTCCAGAGTCTGCTGCCATAAGCAAATTATTAGTTACTATAAGCAAAGCAGTTTCGCAGCTAATGTATGCTACCCTCTGAAACCAGACTGAAAGGGTTCCATCAATATATTACAAGTTAAGTAACTGAAGAGTTGACAGGCCACAACATAATGAAGAACTAAAGACAGAAAAAGTAAGTGAGAAATAGGCTGAAAATTGTTCAGACTGTCAGCACCAAGATCAGACTTTTTATTGCTGGGGTTACAAAAGTAATTTTTCAAAGTAGCTGGCACAGACCCTGTGTCAAGGGATGTGTTTATGATTGTTGTAACAGTCAGGATTTTGGCACAAAGGAAGGATTTGATGCGTGTGTGAGGATGGGATCCAGTACACAAGTAGCAGGCCTCATCTTACAAAGCAAGTTATTATTAAATGCAGATGTGACTGGTGAAAATTTGATAAGGTCAATGGATGGAGAGGGAAGACACAGAAAAATATGAAATGATTATGGATTTGTATTAGTTGAACTGTTTAGCTTTTTAAACTTTATTACAGAAAGAAGTGAAGGAATTTTTCAGTCTTTAATGGAAGAGGTGATTGGGCCAGATTACAGATTGAAGTAGTTTATTAACCACAGAGAACAAAACCCTCGGGTTATCATAGTCACTTTCCATTCCTATGGTCTACCACACTATTTGCTCATTTAATTCCAGGAGTCTATGGTTAGATTGTGTGGCGTATAGCTAGGGTCCTTGCCTTGCCAGAATGCCTCTGTACTGGAAGGACCAGGGGAGAGAGATTATCCAGGATATTATCTTCCCTGGAGCACTATAGGGCAGCCCTTGACGATTGCTGAGCCCTTGGTTGCAGCACTTCCGCCACACCCGGAAGTGCTGCCGGAAGAAGGTCTTTGGACACCTGGAGCTCTTCTGGGTTTCCTATAAAAGGAACCAGCCACCACTCCTTCTGCTGGAGGAGGAGTGGAGGCAAAGAGAGAGAAGAAAAGTGTGTTTAGTGTTCTGTATTGTGCTGGAGAATGGTGCTGTACAGGTGGGAATCGGGGGAAGGCATGTCTGTGTTAGGTTTGGGTGGCAGGAGCGCCCTCTGCAGGCCATAATTGTTATATTTGCTTTCCGTAGCCAGGCTGATGATGCCAGATAATCTCATCTGAATGACTCTGAAGAAAGTTTTTGGTTTTTTTTGCCTACAGGGACCATTAAGTTAGAAATCTAATTGTAGATTTTAGATTTTAGAATAATTGCTGTCTGCTAGATTTACACCATTTTGACTGCAATCCTTTCATGACTGAATAATTTTATTCATTTTCTGCTGTGAAGTGTAAGGCGGCTAAAAGATTTCTATTTTAGCTTTTTTTACTGCAGATTTGATTGCTCTAGTTAATAAGGGAAATGTTAAGGTAAACTGTACTTTTCTTTATCCATTTTACCATTTTTACCATTTTTACGCAGTGCGGTGGTTAGTGTTGTTGCTTCACAGATCCTGCATCTTGAGCTCATCTCGGATGCTCAGGTGTTGCCTCTGTGTGGAGTCTGCATATTCCTATTGATTTTCTCTGGATTTTCGGGTTTTCCTCTAACATTACCAAAGCTGCATGTGTGTTAAGTTAGTTAGGTGGCAGTTGCAAGTTAGCCCAGCGTAAGTATGGGAGTGTGTGTGGGCCCTACTGTATAATGTATTGATTCCTGCTCTGCACCCTGTGCTAGCAGGGTTGGCCTGTCCCCTGTGAGCCTGACCATATATAAGAGCCAAGTGAGAAAATTACAAATTTTAGAAACAAAGTTAAACTATTTCCAGCGCTTTTTCCAAGTGAGAATAATTAAAATAATATTACAAATAATGTATATATTCTTTATAGAACAGACAATGTAATTGTTAAATGAAAGGAAATGAGAAATGTTGTAAGGCTGATGTAATATGCTGTCATTTTTGCAATAGCTACTTTGGTAATATCAAGTCATTTTGAACTCTACTGAGAAGCTAAGAGAACACATGAAAAGCTGATTCTGGTAAGTAACCACAGAAACAGGAAATCCACACCAGTAATTGTTGACAAAGTTTTCTGTACTGTATTGAGACACTGGGCATTTTTCACACTCTTGGGACGCTTCTGCAGCAGGCATGAGAATGTCCTGCTATGTATCTAAATAAGAGATACACATCAGTCACAAATGCAGTGCCTTGAATTAAAGTGGCATTTTTAGTATGAAAATTGTGGTGAGGCCATAACAAAATTGCTCTTTATTTGTGCAGGCTTCTCGAACTTTAACTTACCTAACTATTAATATATGTCCCTATAGGGTGGTCCAGATCTAATTATGCAATTTTCATTACGCTATAACTTATTCAGTTTATTACATAGAAAATCACCCGAAAAATCCCGGACCATCGAGAAGTGTGCGAACTGACGACATGAAGAATCATCTTCTCGCCGAACTGGAATCGTTCCTACATAAATCAAAGTCATCCAGATGATCTGGATCTGCATAATTAAATCTGGACCACCCTGTATTGTGGTGATATCTAGCAAAATGTGAAAGTTCACACATTGCTCATGTAAAAAACATGACTCAAACAATGGGATGCTGGCACCTGGTCTGTCTAGATTGGCATTGTGTCACCCTCTGATATCATCACCATCTGACAAAATACAACAAAATTGATTTTAACATTAAGCAAACTGAGAGCCTCACAACTACCTGCCTCTCCAAAAAAAATATTGGCTATGAACTGCCTAAATTGAAACAGCAACATCTTGAGTTTAGAACTGAATGACTTTCAGGTGAAAAAGAACAAGCCATAATAACACAGAAAGAATTCACAGACTTTCCAGACTGAATGACTCAGAGGACTGAGGGGCTGCCCGGTTGTAGCTCTAACCACTGAGTGGACAGGTGTTTGCCCGACAGTATGAGGCCAGCAAACAGAAAGAATGATTTTCTACATTTGCACTTGTTATTTTCTCACAAGGTTTCTGCATATCTGTTAAATAAGGGTGTCATACTGCCGGCTTCTTATCCAACAGACATAAGCTTAGTTAGTGGCTTTTTCACATTTTGTGGTGTAGTCCTCTTCAGCAGTAGATAAAGGTCAGGATGCAGCATAATGTCTCCCTTTGTTTCAGATTACAGTATCTACCTTTAACAGAGCAACCGGTACTGGACTTGTTGTACCTCTTCCGTGGTGTGTGCTGCTGGGAAAAGCCTGAACCAGAACTTCAAATGCACGATAAAAAAAATCAAAAAGCAACAACAGATGTACTTATTTTAATGTGACCTTTTTATGAATAACAAGCCCCATCACAAAACTGGAAAGTTCAGATTGCACATGCGCGCACACACACACACAAAGGTACAGAGAACACTGCAGGGCCAATTGGTCCAGCCCTTCAGCCAGAACAGGCTTGCAGCACCCAGCATAAAGAGATTTTCACATACTGCAAAAAGCAAGATTTTTATAGGTAACTAAATTAAGAAGATGATGGAAAATTATGTACAAAATGCTTAAGAAGACAATGTTGAAGGTTGTTGTAAGCATTTTAATAATTAAGATAAATTACAGAGGGAAGCTTGTTACCTCTTTTGCAAAACATCTGGTAGGGTTGTACCACAGTGGCCTTAATCCAGAAAACACAACTAGTCTTTGTGACATGCTGGCCCCGAGTCCAGAACTGGGTAATGTCTTGCACCACATATTTCTGTTAATGGGCTGCAGCCTTTTTCAAGCCTAAATTGGATTAAATGGTTTTGATAATGTTGCGTTACATGCCTAACCTAGACCTTACCTGACTTGTAACAGTACAGTTTGGTTGTGGTTTGCAAAAGCTGGACATTATGTCTCTTGGCCAAGAATGTGCATTCCTGCAAATAACTAGACAAAGTCTGAGGAAATTCACCCAAATGCAAGAAAATTGTCCTTTCTACTTAAGTGGAGTTTTTTTTTGTAGATTACTCAATGATCAAAAAGTACAACAAAAGGGTGAAAAACAGGAAGTCCCAACAAGAGGTCTTGGGTATGTTCTTCTTTTTAAGTAAGTTATCTTTTTTATTATAATTACTGAGATCTTCATTGATACGTGTTATGGTTACCATTTAAGGAGAATGTCTGTTTGCCTGGGTGCCAGTGCTTTAAGGATTTTCTGTAGATTTTACTGATGCAAACCCACAGTCATCTGGCCACAGAGTAGCAGTGCAGGGTGTCTAAGAAATGGAGCCATGGTGGAAATGTACTGGAAATAACATTCAGAAACAGTTAATGGGCCATAGAGGAATATGGGTCAACCTCACAAACCCAAGATAATAAAGAATACCAAGACTGAGGTGACTTTTACTGTTCAGTAGCATCTAAATAAAATAAACTTATATTTCTTACAGGCAGTCTGACAGACTGCTTTCTAATAAACAGTACATAAAAAGTTAAAACATACAAATTATTGAAATCAAATACATATTTAATTATCATTTATAACTACACATCTCAGTGACATCTCTTCTATGGTTTTTTTTTTCCCTGATGAAATTTTTGTTGAATATTGGAAATGAGAGATTCCAACTAAATTCATACACAGAGGACAGTGAGATTCTAACCTGATGAACACCTTAACTGCAGGATTATTTTATTATGCTTTAAGTTGCACAAAATTAATCAATGGCATTAAAAGGTCAATTAGGATAACTAAGCCACCCGGATGTGCAAGATAAGACTCTGCAAATAAGTTATTGTGCAAAAAGTAAAACGGGTGCAGTAAGTAAGTCTGAGCTGGGTGTGGATAATCTGCTAAGATAAAATGTGGTAAGGATGCTTTTTAAAAAAGGAAGTTGGTGTGGGACGAAACCTAGAATATTGTAACTTTAAGTCACGTATGCTGGGAAAAACAAGGTCATAAGGTGTAAGTAATGTGTTAACCAATCATTTTGTATGTGAAAGTTGTATAAATCAGCTCATCTCATGTAGCCACCCTAAAAGATATAAAAAATATATGAATCATTTTATTCTGAGAGACACTCTTATCAGTTTGCTGAAAGGAGGTACTCCCTCTTTGCAAAATTCAAGACGCAATGGTCAAGTTTCCTCCTGCCTGGTTCCTGACTCAGAAAGGTGCTAGTTGAGGACAAGATTTCTTTCTCTAATATATTTCCAATTTAATTTCTTACACATAATGCATTGGCTCTCACAGGCCCCATGATCAGAAAGGAAATGAATCAAACACGGACCTTTGCTTCAAACCTCCAGAAACATCTTTTCTCAAAATTTCAAATCAAATAGATAAATGAGGGGGAACAACCCTGTGTGGAAATATCAAGGTACTAGGACCACCACAACAGAAGGGGGCAGTCTAAACAGCAGGCTACAAACTAAGTCATTGAGGGAAAAGGTCCAAAGGATAAGGGCAACAGCAGGTCTGTGATCACTGTGTGCCCGGCTCCTGTGGTCTATCGTACACTGTGGTGCAGCAACTAGAAACTCTGAAGTGACTGCTGCCTTCTGTGTATTTCATTACATGAAATACAAAAATGACATGGCACCGTTATTGGTGTCAGTATACAACTGTAGTATGATTAGGAAATAATGAAGTTTTGCAGATTGCATAGTTGGAGAATTCCCTTATAGAAATTGCTGAATTGTGCCTATACAGTAAAGGCCTATTGAAATTAAAGATAAGTAAGACAATAAAACAAGATATACAGCAAGTGGTCACAAATAGTACTTGAATACCGTCACTGTTAAGAGAAGGCTCAATTACCCGTTATGTACTGTAAGTTGAATGAACTGCTCAAGCCACCTAGAGCAGAAGTTTTTTGTCTAACATTACATAATGTCAAAGTGAAGCTTTTAGACAAAGTAAGCGGCTTCCTTCTTCATCTGCAAAACCAAGCACACTCCCATAATCATTTTAATCACCTTAGGTGCATCAATTTTCTATGCAAAAAAGATCCCTCTTCCCCCATATGTATATTTCATTGTTCCTTGAAAGAAAGAATTACATCTCTTGGCATTTTATAATCATTCTTTGCATTTATATTGTGCTTTTCTCACTACTCAAAGCGCTCAGCAATTGCAGGTTAAGAGCCTTGCGCAAGGGCCCAACAGAGCAGAGTCCCTATTGGCATTTATGGGATTCGACCCGGCAACCTTCTGATTGCCAGTTCAGATCCCTAGCCTCAGAGCCACCACTCCTCATTGGCAATAAATCAATCACAATCTTAGTATTCATGCTTGGGCAGCATAATGGTGTCTCACAAATACAGCAGAAGGAGTGTCAAGTCCCACTCCAGTTGCTATCTCTGTGGAATTTGCATGTTTTCCCAGGTCTGTGTGAGGTTTTTATAAGATTAGGATAATTATGACAGGAAAAGGCCATTCAGCCCATTAAGCTCATCCATCCTATTCATCTAGATTGTTCAAAATAACATTAAGACAAGGTTTGAAGGTCCCTAAATTTCTATTCTGCACCACATGTCTCTAAGATTTTTCCTAACAATTGTCCAAATTTTGCCCTGTTAGTTTCCAACTGTGTCCCTGTGCTCTTGTTGTAGAATTCATTTTAAACAAATAGCTGGGATTTACTGTACCTACTTTGTTGGTCTCCCACCTCACTCAGACGTGCCTCTGGACCACGCTAACGGGCCAATGGAAGTACTCCTGGGAGTCACATAAAAGAAGCCTGCTGCCAAAGTTCCAGAAACCAGAGTTGGGAAGGAAAAGACAGAGCTTCTTAGAGGAAGGAGGAGGTGGAGAGAGAAAGAGAAAGATCGAAAGAAGAGAAACTAAAGAAAGAAAAGAGAAGGAATTGTGGTGTACTTTATATTGGTGTTGGTGCTCTGGGAAACGTGTGGGAAAGCATTTTTCTCAGTACATATAAAGGAGACAAATGATAAAAGGATGAGATGACATTTTCTAAGAATACTGATATGGCAGCAGCAGTTTTACTCTGTTCTTCTGTTACACTTGAGTGTGCATTTTATGGTGGCTTATTTTCATACTTCAATTTTTGAGCATGATAGGTGATTCCCTGAGGTGTTCTAATTAACTGATTTTGTTCTGTTGTACACATAGGACTGTGAACTTTAGACACGTTCAGAAATGGGTTTGTGCTAATTAAATTGCTGAGAAGCTTGCTGAGGACATGCCTCCGTTGTCAAGGATCTGCCCATAGGAAAATGATCTGGCATTATTCTGCATAAAACTATAATTAAGCAAATGATGAACAGGGTTCCTCTGATGATTAGAGGTTAAATATGAAAATTTGACTTCCAAAATTCAGTTTCGATTAAGTTTCCAGTCTTTTTTTTTTTTTCTTGCTCTCTCACATCTGTAACCAGGTTTGTTTTCAGAATCAGCATGTCAGAGTTCACATCCACTTTTGAAGAATAAAGTGAGCCTTCTGAGTAGGCAGGACTTTTATTTCTTTATTTATTCATAAGTTCATCTTAATTCGATCCCCAAGATATGGCCTAATGTCATTTGTTAACCTGTGGAGAATTGTAAAGCAATGGTGGACTTCATTCATTCATCACCAGCCTGGAAAAAGCAGTATCTGCTGGACATGTGCTCAGTAATATTTATATATAACATTTTAAATAAAAATCCAAAACACAATTATTACAGTAAATGCAGCTAAAGAACTCAATAAATTTATAGAGATTAGAATAGACAGTGAAACTAAGGACATTAATGACTAAGCAAAGTGTCACTATCCCATTAAAGGACCTTCTGCTTTGCGTTTTATCATTGACATTTGTCAGAAAATAATTAGACATTAAGTTAATTATTCTTTTGAAATCTTATTTTTATTTTCGTTTATTTTAAATATTTTATTGTATTTTCCATGACATTATTGAGGTGCCAGGTTTTTAACATTTTATTGAAAGGTATCTTCCAGTACTTAATGTGTTTTACCCGTGGTCAATGCTATCTTGATGACAGCAATGGCACCCATTGCTAGTTAGATGGGCCAACAGTGGCACAACCCGTCACATCGTTGCACTCCTACCTATTAAAAGATAATAGCTAATCCAGAAGTTAACTGGGCTGTATGATCAACCTTTCTTCATAAATTCATTTTCAAAAATTAGCTTATTCTAATATAGTATTCTACTGTTGAGTTCAAGGCAGCAAACAAACCTGCAAGGAGTGCCATGCCATTACTGGGCAGCCCAACACTTACTTGTACAGGCCATCTTAGTGTTGCCAATTAACCAGACCCTGCTCTTATTGCTCTGATGCTGCCTGCCTTTCAAGTTACACAGCAATATCATGTGTGGTCAACCTGGAGAAATTTTGCTGCCACCTAATAATTTGACTGAATTCTCCTTACCATCTTCAAGTATCTCATTACCTCTTTTTGTTTTATTCCAGTGCCTGCAGAGCAAGTAATTCTGATTATCACTTGGCTGTTCTATGTTTACTGTCATGTGCAAGAGAATATCACAAACCTTATGGGAAATGGTTAAAAGGTAACACCGGGTGAGGTTTTAGAGGTTGTTGCACAAGTTACCAATATGGCTGTTTTTCCACAGTCATGCAGAGAAAGAGCTCTACTGAAACCACATTTGAATTCTTGCCATCTCTCCCTGCTTCAGTCTGAAGACCCAGCTACAGATCATCACTTTCAGCCAGCAACCTAAGATGGAATTGGTATAATGGGAACATGAGTTGTGTTTTGTACACCAGGGAGCATAGTTATTTTTTAGCCGCTTTCCTGCAATTTCACTCGGCAATTAAACTGGGATTGTTTTTGGTGGTGTAGCCAGTATGATCCACAATGATATGTTGGTGCTACAGTAACTGAGCATCAGGAAATCCTTGAGAAACTTGGCTGCACTCTTACAGCAATTCCAGGTATAGGTTCCAAAGACATGCAGGTTAGGTGCATTGGCAATTCTAAATTGTCCCTAGTGTGTGCTTGGTGTGTGTGTGTGCCCTGCGGTGGGCTGGCGCCCTGCCCGGGGTTTGTTTTCTGCCTTGTGCCCTATGTTGGCTGGGATTAGCTCCAGTAGATCCCTGTGACCCTGTAGTTAGGATATAGTGGGTTGGATGATGGATGGTTCCAACACAACAAAACAAACAATGATCAGCAAGAAATGAAGCTGAAGGAGCAACTGTGGCCCATTGCAGATTTGAAAACCCAGCACAGTTGTTGACTTAATATACAGACTTGGTGGATACTGAAGTCTTCCTTCTGAGTCCTTGAATTTAAATCTGCCCACTACTGCTTGCCACCCTAAGACTGGGTTCACATCCTCACCCAGATCCTGATGGGGATGCCCTGCAGCCCTACTACAATACGGAGGACTAACCAATGACTATAATAACCTCCACAAAGAGATCCTGGCCTTGTATTTCATCAGCTTTCATGGTCTGGCCCTTAGCTATCACAAGTGGAAATTCAAGTAAGACAAACCTATTAGTGCCCAAGTGTCCAGTCTCTAGAAGCAAGTACCTTGATTGTAGCATTCATGGTAGCAGATTATCTACTAGAATAGCTCTGTCAATCATAGAGGAACACGAAGGAGCTCACTGAGTTAGTCAAGTGCCATCAAGAGATACTGCCCAAAAGAAGAACTGAAGGAGAGCAAATGGCTAACAAAAGTAAGATCAGACTTTCAACATTTGGTTTTCAAGATCTGGAGCCTTTTAAATAAAGTAAGACTGATACCAGAGTCACAAACGTGAAGTGTGTATGAGCTTGCTGACTCTGTACTGAGGAACCCATGGAGTGTTTCTGCACCCTCTACAAATGGTATTGTATTTAAGCAGTGTATTCTCCTAAATCCAGTCTCTGGTGTGAGATTATAGTGAATTGAGTGGCCAAATTCTGAGGGTGGTGGTTCTCCTGAATCTCTGTATAAGATCATTCTGGAGCAGGATTGGCTGGATATGGAAAATAAAGCCATCAACTCAGCTCAAAAGCACATTCTCCAAATTGGAGTAGGCCATTAAAATGGCTTGTACACCCTACAAAAAGTATGTTTGTTCTGGAATAAAAAGTCTTATATGGTGGTAATGCAAATCAAATTTCAAGCAGGGAGGAGCTGATATGCCAGCAAAGGAGATGTATTGAGAGGGTCCATCAGATGTTAACAGCGTGTTTGCACTAGACGTGTTGGAGATTTAAAACCTGAACAAAGGATGTTTTCTGCAATATTGGAATCTGACAACATTATTCAAAAGGAAGTAATTGAACAGCGACTTCCTAAAGAACACTAGAAAGGCTTAGGTGTCTGTAAACAGCACCTCCTGGTGTGGAGAACATTCCACAGGGCTTACGTTTCATGCAAACGCATTATCAGTAGTGATGAGCAAAGCAGGTAAGGTTTGTTTTGAATGCAGTTCTGTGATCCTGACACTAAAATTCGTTTCATAGGTGATTTTGCATTTGTTAAACATCAAATTCACTTAAGAATTTTTTGAGGTTTAAGGGTTTGTTTTTGGTGGAAAACAGGGAATGCTGCTTCTTCAAGCCTCATTCATACTCCCGTATTTATGTCTGTTCTATTCTACAACTGCTTAAAGCCTGTAATCTGTACCACCCCGGCAAAATCAATTCTATTTATGTTTCTTGTTCACATCACTATAGTAAAGAGCTTTTTTATTTTAAAAAAAAAGTGACATATTTTTCAGACTAAGACACACCAAAATGCACCATCGGGCACATTAGTTTGTTGCTGCCAGAAAACCCAACCCAACCCCTGGCATTACTGCCTTATTCTTGTTGAAGGCATGCTCCCTTATAGTGATTTTTCTTCCACTACAGATTTTTATTTCAATACTAAATGACAAGCAGGCCCGTGTGAAATTAAAACCTTTCCTTTTGTATGAAAATAACAAATTTCACTGGAAGTGAAACACAATTTCATAAATTTTTTTGTGAAGCAAAAACTGGGAAGCACATTAATTTAGGGACTGCAAAAATGCATCTATTACTCATTTACTTTAAAAGGCTTCTTTTGGACTTCATAACACTTCTAAAACATCAGTAGACGAGTTATTCATCTCGGTGCAGTGTGACATATTGACATGATGGTAAAATGACTTGTTAATATGAAGGATTCACAGGTCTTGTACTAAATATGTATCAAGAGAAATGTGTGTTCAGTTAGGCCAGCTGAGACCACTCCAAAGTGAAATTTTATTAGTAGGTCACATTACGAAGATAATACTGATGCTTTCTAAATGTTATGAAGAAATGTATGTTAAGGTCTTGTTACATAAGAGTAAATGAGTAATAGATGCATTTTTGCAGTACCTACACTAAAGTGTTAACAAAAACTGAGCCTCACTGCAAATTCAATTTTCATATGAGTTGTTTTGCTCATCACTAATAGTCAGGTTGAGGCATGCAAAGACCCATGACGCTTATCCTACTTATAAATCTGGAAAAATAAACAGATCAGCCTGCCTGACAGTTTCTTACAGTTAAGCAAACAGAAAAGTGCATCAAGCATGGCAAGAGTGCGTTTAGTAAAGAATAACAGAAAAGAAATATCACTTTAAATTATGATTATTTGTATTTGAATGCAACAAAGAAGAGTTCCAACCTTAAGTTTGGATATGAATGGTGACAAGGAAGACGCTCCATGGATAAAGAAAGGAAGAGAGAAGACTCACTTCATGTCATACTTTTTGAATTGAGTATAGAACTGGATAGTAGTTAGATCTAATAAAGGTAAATGTAATGACTATGGCCTTTAAAAAGGGTGAATTTAATGGTCATCTCATTTTCAAATGGCAAGTGTTGCACTGGCAACTCAAATGGGTTCCTTAACCCCCCATAGTTGATGCATCCATAAATTACATAACAACATTTGTTCCATATATGTAAAAATCAGTAAAGAGTGTTTTGTTCAATTTTAGTATCGCTTTTAATTAAATCAGTCCCGTAAATACAGTATCATGGTAGCAATGCCACCTACAATGGACTGATAACTCACCAGGTTTTAGTTCCTGCCTTGCACATAATGCTGCCAGCATGGAATACAGGCTCCATGACCCTGAACTGGGTAAGCAGGTACAGAAATTGGAAGGAAGAATGAATGGATTTTTAAAATCCTACATTGATGGATTAAAAGCCAAATTCTGCATGACCATCATTATCAAGTCCTTCCAAGAGAGCCCTAAATACGAAAAGGACTGTTTCATTTGTGTTATGTAGAATGCCCAGAGGGGACTGGGCGGTCCCGTGGCCTGGAATCCCTGCAGATTTTATTTTTTTCTCTCCAGCTGTCTGGAGTTTTTTTTTTGTTTTTCTGTCCTCCCTGACCATCAGACCTTACTCTTATTCTATGTTAATTAGCGTTGTCTTATTTTAATTCTTACTTTGTCTTTTATTTGTCTTTTCTTCATCATGTAAAGCACTTTGAGCTACAGTATTTGTTTGGAAATGTGCTATATAAATAAATGTTGTTGTTGTTGTTGTTAAAAGGAAATACACAGATTGTGCAACAAACAATACATTCCATGAAAAATCTATAATCAGTGAACCCTGATTTTGATCCCCAGTTTTATTTTTCTCATTCAAAAGTAAGATACTTCTTTCATCTGTCTAGCCATTCAAACCACTATTTTGTCCAGAGCAGAGAGGCAGGCAGCCAGAAAAAATACTAGCAGAAGCAAAACCCTAGAGGCCAGTCATGACAACGAACACACCACCCATACATGTCACCATTCAACCTCAATCTTCCTGGGAAACTCACTCTGAAAAGGAGAAACATGAATTGCTTACAGATAACTTGGATTACTTTTTTTGCACGATTTAAGCCATCCAGATACCTTTTTCAGGAATTTGGTGGTGCAAAAATGGAAAAGTAAATACTAATCATACATTTCACTAATCACTTGTGTATTTTCTAATCAGATGGTTAAGTTCAGGGATGGTGGGAATTGGTAGCCATGCAGACAGTATGAGGTGCAAGGCAAGAAGTGCCCTGGCCATTGAACCTTACTCTTATTCGATGTTAATGTTGATTTATTTTGTTTTATAATTGTGTCTTTCATTTTTCTATTCTTTAATATGTAAAGCACTTTGAGCTACTGTTTGTATGAAAATGTGCTATATAAATAAATGTTGTTGTTGTTGTTGTTGAAGAAGTAGCCATCTGTTGTAGAGCACACTCACACTCACATATGCATTTACTGATATACTGAGTTGGCAGAAAAGTGAACAGAATATGAAACTCTCTATGGATGGTGAGCCACCTGAGATTCAAGTTCAAGTCAAGTTTATTGTCATGTGTCCATAGTGCAATGGAATCTGTACTTACATGTTTCCTTAGAACAGTCGACAAAGTACAATATATATATAAAGTATTCATAGCAAGCAATATATATCTCTATAAATATATATACACACAGACACACACACACACACACACACACATATATATATATAAATTGAATTCTTAGTGATTGACTATTCACCAGCCTTAATACTTGTGGGTAGAATCTACTGGTGCAAGTGCCAATAGTCCTATACCATCAGGATTTGAGAGCTAATGACTGTGCCACCATGCCATTCACTTGGAATTATAACAGAATAAAATGGGCAATTTAAATATAACACAGGAAACTGCCACTGTATGAACAAACCTGCCGTCAACAAGGTAGTCAATTTTGTGTAGCCACTTCTACTACCAACTGACAACCAAGACTTCTAAAACCATCACATACAGGAAGATATTTCTCTTTTTGCATTGGGGCAAATGTTACCTAGTAATTTATATAAATAAATAAATCAATCAAATAAAAACTCCACTTACTTTGTTGATTGTTGAAAAACTCTGGAAGACATATAATGAATATGATCAATATTAAAGTTAGAAGTTTCAGGCAGGTTGCTTTTGTCATAGCTGTCTGCGGGCCATTCAAGACACAAGCATGCTTCTGTCACTGACTTCCTGGCTCCCTTGATATCAGGCATGCGTGAAATGGTCTTAGTCATTTCCTTTTCGTGTGTGCTGTCTTTCTTGTTTTGATTCATTCGGGCTACACACTTTTACACCCTTTTTTAATATCTTTTTTTTGTTGTCCAAACACAAATAGAGAAAAAGAGAAAGAGATGTAGGACAGAATGGGACATTCACCCTAACCAGAATTCTAAACTCATCCCAGTGTCTCTATTTTTTGTTCTACTCATTTAAGATTTGATGATATAAAAAGATTAAAGATGTCATCCTGATAGATGCTTACATTTTATTCTAAAGCCAATGCACTTTGCTTTATCTCTTATTTTCTACCCAGTCCCCCATTGTAGAATTTCATTTGAGGTACAGAGTGACATTCAGTGCAGCATCTGGTCTTAATTTTAAAATGATTTATATTGTAAGATCATCACTGTAACAAACATATTAAGGGAACAACCAAGTGGATGGCACTGGATGCCCAGTGTGGAATACTTTGTGTTAAGTGTGTCACTGCGACATTATTTATTTATTCAGAGGTTCACACAATGCTTTTCCAGATGCTTTGATGTGCTTCGAGCATGGCGTTCAAGTCTGTCAATGTGATCTAAGAACTGCGTCATTTCATGCAATTAAGCAACTTCCTTCTCAACTGTTTGACATGCAACGAGTTAAGGGGGTAGGAGGAGTGTGAGGTTGTGGAGGGCTTCTCTGCCGGCACTGATAATTCTGATTATATGCACTGGGGCTAGGAGGAAGAAAACAACCACTTCGGCTCATGCTAGCAGTTAATAGTGAGTAGTACTTCTTTTTATTAAACATGATAAAACTATAAACTACCAGAAAACATAAGTAAAGGAATAATCATAATGCTTTAAAAGATAAATGTTAAATAAAACAATGTGATGTAGTCATTTCTGCATGCCATGAAATAGTACTCTTACATTAGAGTTATGGCAGCATTACTTCCCGAGTCATATCAGGTCAGATCAGGTTGAGGAGCAAGCACTGGTACAGCTCGTTGCCGCACCCACCACACAATGAAACAGCTCAGGATTCTGGTTGGTAACCCCCCAGGCAGACATGCGGTCCTGTACCACCCTCCAGAAAGCCAGGTGGGAATCCTCTTTGCCTGGTCCAGCCACTCAGGTCCTCAACAATCCTCAACGGATCACCCTCAGGGAATCACGCCACATGGCCGTAGTGCCGTAACCAATGCTCCTTCACAATACAAGTAATGTGCCTTATTCGGGACTCCATGAGCAACTGCTCATTCGACACAAAGTCAAACCAGTAGTACCCAAGGATTCTCCGAAGAGAAACATAAGTGAAGGAGTCCTATCTTCATCTCAGGTCACTTGATAGCGTCCATGTCTCGCAATCATATTGAAAGACAGTAAGCATCAGGACTCTAAAGACTTGGACCTTCGTTCTTTTGAATAGATACTAGGAGCACCAAACACCCCTTTCCAGCGACCTCATGACCCCTCATGCTCTCCCAATCTGTCTACTGACTTCATAGGAAGAGTCACCAAAGACATGAATGTCACTGCCAAGGTCGACATTCTCTCCGCAGACAGACACACTGCTGACAGTTGTGCCTAAGAGGTTATTAAAGACCTCTTAATGACCTCTTCCTTCCCAGATCAAACTATAATTTAGAAAAAAATTAAGCATCCACTGAAATACTGTTAGGTGATAATCAAAACAAACCCCACAATCACATAACCCAACTCTTAGCAGTCCCTCTTGGGCCTGGAAGATTCAGGGTTTTGCCATATGAACCTGGCTTATCTATTTACCTTCCTCAAAGAACTTCCAAAAACTCTCTTTGCATTGCTCCTTGGTCCCACTTCAGGGATTTGTTTGTAAAGTCTCTCAACCCAACCTTCCTTCATAGGCTTAAACTCACTGCACATTGGCTGGGGTTCATAGTTTGTACTCTTATATGAGGGTCACACCAGCATTACTTCCCAGATCAAACTATAATTCAATTTCTGTAGACCAAAGAGCCTTTTTGTTAGCAACAGAATACATTACACCCCTGATTCCCAAAGATCACATTTTAGGCCCAGGCATCAGTCTCTGTACACTGTGGGTACCCATCACTTTGGTTTTGGACATCTCCACAGACAGAATAAGCATTTATCCTGATAAGGTTTAGAGATTATCATGACCTAGCAGACACAGATGAGAAATTTCCATTTCTTTATATAAAAGTTCTAGTTCTAGTTCTTCTTTCATCGATTCTTTCATCATCAGTAAGAAATTTTCTGGAGCACCAACCAGCTCCTCAGTGTTATCTTCATATAGCTGAAGTCAATTATCAATGATCCCACACCTTATGGCAGTCAAACATCCAGTTACAACAGACAATTTATCAGACTACCCTTGGCAACATACCTTTCAGTACCTGAGATACACTCTTCAGTTGAAACATCTCTCTCTTAGCTTTGGTAACTTTTGCCCTGACTCCTGGTTTCTGGCCTTAGCCTAGGAGTTAACATAACAAAATGCCTCCTCTGAGGACGATCTGATAAGAAGAAAGGAGCATTTGGGTGCAAAACAGTAGTAGAAATGTGTACTCAAAGTTTTTCAAGTACCTCCAATCTTCCAGAATAAGATAAAATTACAGTACCACATATAAAGGTATTTTCCCAATGCATTTTTTTCTGTACTATATACCTTACATAATATTGTGCACTGTTGTAGTGAGTTAAAAAAGAGACTGAGGGAAAAAACTGTGTATCTTCTATTTGTTTTGTGATAAAGATAATGCAACCATATTATGAACCCCAACACCCCCAATATCGCAAACTTGTCAAAGGGTTATTGGTTAAAGAACCTGAAGAAACAATCAAGGAATTTGCATTATTGGCAAAAACATTTGTTGTTTTGCCACATAGTTTTTTTTCTTTTGTGTCAATATTTTTTGTTTTATTTTCTTGATGAAGTTCTATGTTCATGTTTATAGTGGTTGTGGAGTAGCGTGAAGTCCATCTTTGTGATCTGATTAGTTGCCGAGAGGGGACTGGGCGGTCTCTTGGTCTGGAATCTCTACAGATTTTATTTTTTTTCTCCAGCCTCTGGAGTTTTTTTTTTTTGTGTTTTCTGTCCACTCTGGCCATCGGACCTTACTTATTCTATGTTAATTAATGTTGACTTATTTTTATTTTTTATTGTGTCTTCTATTTTTCTATTCTTCATTTTGTAAAGCACTTTGACCTACATTTTTTTGTATGAAAATGTGCTATATAAATAAATGTTGTTGTTGTTGTTGTTGCATAATCATTCGTATATTATCATTGAAACAGAACTGTTCATTCCAAAAGCCTTCTTGTCTTCATTATGTCATCATGTACTGTTGCAGTGAATGAAGGAAGCCAGTTTTACTGGCTGAGACCAACTTAGTTTACATAGAAATGAGGATGAATAAAGGGACGCGACAGCCTGGATACTTCCGCAACAAAGTCTGTCGGTGGGACTGAACTATTTACTTTTGTTTAGAAAACTTCAGTCCTATCACAACCTGCCATCTGATTTGGACATTTAACTGGTTCTTCAAATCAGGAAATTGTTTTTCATTTGTTTTTCCTTCTTCAGGATTGTTGTGACTTGTTTCGTCATTATTTGTTTGGATTTTGTGTGGAATTATTTTGTTATGTCTATTATACACATTTACTGTTTGTGCTATTTAAAATATTTTTTTGATTTTCAAAATCTTTAACCTTTAGTTAAATTTTGATTAGCCAGTAAAAAATAGGATTTCATTTTTGTTTGTTTCCTGACATTTTGGCTTTGCAATTTGGTTTTCCCTGTTTAAAAGTGCTTTGACTCTTTTTCTTACCTAAAAAGACCAAAACACATTCACAAATATTATGACGATATAATGATATATAGAAAATCTTGGCCATGTGTTGTTCATTTGGTGCATGCCAACAAAGATTTGACAAATGCATAAAGATTTTTCATGAATGGTAATTTCTTTCAAGTTTCTTTTTATAATCATCTTTACTATATTGTGTAAAGTGTGACAGAGCATTTCTTCTGCACCTGAGGACTTTAAAAGTATTATATTTTAATTAACTGCAATAACAATTAATGTTCAAACTACCCAAAGCCACTGCAAACTTGTTTTATTGCATCAAGTTCTATCCTTTGTGGTTACCGCATATTTTTCAAATTGCCTTTTACTTTTGGATTTACTCTCATATGGCCATTTCCATTGTGATGCCTTTCTATGTTTGTTTGTCTGCATGTCTGTGGCACCTACAGCTTGTGAGCCTATCAGTCAATAAATCAATCAAACACAAACAAATCTGGGACTTGTACCACAATTCTGAACCCAATTCTCTCTCCTCCTGGCTGTTTCAGCCCCTTGGTGAGGGGTAAGCTGGATGGGTTCGTCTTTTCCATTTGGTTTTGTCCTCCGTGTCTTTGGATGTAAGTTGTAGTTCTTCATTTCTTGTTGTACTATATACCTCCACCTCTTCTTCTGCTGTCCACGACTTTGATGCCCAAAATACTTCACCTACTAATAATCATTTAATGCAGGCAGTGTTCTCTCTCTGCTGCATGTGTCCATGCCACCTCAGAACTTGATTTCCACAGCTTTCCTCTATTGCCTGCTTCCCCAACTGTACGACAAATGTCCTAATTCCTTTTCTTGTCTTTCAGCATAACTCTAATAATCCAGTGCAACATTATCATGTCGATTCTTTCTAGAAGTTCCTCTTCTTCCCTTCTCAGTACCCATGCCTCTACCCCATACATTAACACTGGTCTTATCATGGTCTTGTAAGCCTTCCCTTAAAATACTGACTGGCATCTTCTTATCACATATCATGCAAGACAGTTCTTTCCACTTCTGCAAGGCTTCTTAAATTCTATGCTTAACATTCTTCTCACATCCCCCTTTGGAATTCACTAGTGACCCTAAATACTTGAAGATGTCAACTTGCTTTAGTACATTTCCTCTTATATTTGTAATTCTCTGGACTTCATCCATCCTGGAGCACGCCATTGTTTCAGTTTTCTAGACTTTGACTTTGAGTCCTTTACTTTCAAAGGTATACATATACATACAGTACATTAAACCTAGATTGTAGGTTGCCAGGTGAAACTTCAGCCACAATCAAATTGTCTACATACAGTACATCATGCCCTATGGCTATTCTCCTCTTCCAAACTCACTAACAGCATCCACCACAATTATAAACAATAGCGGACTGAGGCAAGATCTTTGATTGAAACTAACTTGTATTTCAAAGGCTGCTGTCTTGGCTTTCCCATGTTGTACTGTTGTTTTTGCACCGTCAAACATGACCTGATGACCCATGTGAGTTTCTCGGTAACTCCCTTCTTTCTCAAGCTCTGTTACACCACCATTGCACCCGGTCAGATGCCTTCTCATGATCCACAAAGGTCCAATATCTGCTATCATTACCTGTATCTTTCCTTGCACCTGTCATCGGATGAAGATGGCATCGATCATGCCTTTCCCTGGCATGAAACCAAATTGATCTAAGTGAATTTGCATTTTCTCTCTAATTCATCTTTGAATCACTCATTCATATACATCCAATACAATTTCCAACAATTTTATCCCTCTGTATTTTCCTCACTCAAGAACATCTCTCTTTCGAGTGGTCTGAAATTCTTTCTTCTTCCAGAAATTCATTGGGAATGATGTACATCTGGTTACTCCATCATGACTAAGTGCTTGAAGCATCTCCGTGGTAATTCCTGATGGAACAGGTGCCTTGTTATTTTTCATCTTTCTCAATGCTAACTCAGTCTTTCTTTGAGTAATTCTAAACTCCGGTCCTTCTGTAGGATCAGCTGGTTTCAGTGGTTCTCTGGTGTTTTCTTCATTCAGTAATTCTTCAAAGTAGGATTTCCACCTCACCTGGAATTTCTCTTCATCTGTTAATATCTTACCCTCTTTATCCTTGATAATGTCTATTGATAGCTTATCCTGTTTGCTTCTCTGCATGGCTTTTGCAATCTTGTAAATCTTGGCTTGACTTTGGTACTGAGCTCATCATAAATGTGTTTCACAGATCCATTTTTGGCCTTTGCTATGGCTCTCTTTGCCTCCTGTCACACACATGCAATTGGGAGACATCTGAAAGGCCTTAAGAATAGTACTACCATGCCAGACCAGGGGATGGCAAGCTGGACTAACTCTTTTTCTCAATCTTCTGCAGACTATACACGGGAAATCTTGCTAGGTCGTGGTGCCATGGATGACGTCACTTCCGGTTCTGGTGCCATAGATGACATCACTTCCCAGTCCTGGTGTCATGAATGACATCACTTCCGGTTCTGGTGCCAGTAATGACGTCAGTTCTGGTCCAGAAGACATCACTTTTGGTTTCGGTCCCAATGACGTAATTTCTGGTCCTGGGCTTTAAATCCGCCATCTTTTCCTATTACATTCAGTTCTGTTTTGGATTCGAACCTGTGATCATCTCAATCAATTTCTACCCATTTGCAGCCAAGGCACAATATACGGGTGGATGCCCCAAACCTTTTATGTCTGTGGTCTGTTTTTGTGACACTCCTTACATGCCTACTTATATACTTTTGACAGCATCATCGCATCATCCTCCTTGCCATCTCCTAAATACTTTTTTTGGTTTCTCTCTCCTTGCGCTTTTAGATCCTGGTAACTTTACAGATATGAAGCTACATGTCACATCTGATACTGTTCCAATTTTCTGCTGTACTTCCTGTTTAAATTCTAACAGTTTTTCTCCTTTCAGTTTCCAAGTTCTGATGCATGCCTTCTGTTTTGTTCTCTTTTCCTTCTTTTTACATTGAATGTTGAAATCCATTACGAGAACACAATGTTGTCTAATGGATGTCTCCCTGGGAATAACTTTACAGTCCCGGATATGCTTCCAGTCAGCTTGCTTTACTAGGAGCAATTTGACTTGCATTTGGCCTCTGTGTAAGGTAATCCTGTGCTCTGGACTCTTTTTGAATAAGTGTTGGAGATAACCATGTCCAACCCTTGTTCCATTTCCAAAAAAATACTTCCTTTCTCATTTCTGTCACCATAACCATACCTACCATGCACACCTTCATACCCATCAGCATTACTTACAATGTGATGATTCATATCTGCCCTATTACTTGTTCTGTAGCCAGTACAGCTCTGACCAAATCCTCAATCTCCTGAATAAATGTATCTTTCTCCTCGTGTGCTAGCCCTGTCTAATGGGGCATAAGCTGAGACAATGTTTATTGATTATCCATATTTTACAGTCTTCACCAGTAGCAGTCAGTCTATGTGTCTGACCACATCAGCCACTGCACTCTTCCATTCTGGATCCAGTATCACACCAACACCATTCTGCTTGCTACCACCACCACTATAAATAAACTTATATCCATTTCACAGCTCCCTACCCAATCACCCTGTCCACTTCACTTCCTGTATACACAATACATTGATTCTTCTCCTCACCATAACTTCTACTAATCCTCTAGATCTCCCCTTTAAGGTGCCAACATTCCATGTGGCTACCATTATATTGAAATTTGTTTGATCTTCACTTACAGAGAATTCCCTTGCCATCCCTTGCTCACTTCTCATGACCCCCAGTCGATGATGCGCATCATATGTGAAGAACACCCTAGCTCTGTGTGTCTTATGCCTGCCCTGCAAACCCATACTCTGAGACTGTAGCAAGTTTTTTTCTGGCTGCATGCATTTCCTGACATTAAGTTGTCAGGAAAAAATATTATGTGTTAGTTTGAACTTTTTCTTGGCAGTCTTTTGGTTTACTTTATTGGCCCTCACTGCAGTCTCCTGCATTTCCAAATGAACATTGAAAAGTGGTTGTGTAGAAGTCCCTGCACAGATACAAGCCTTGTACTCTCTTTTTTCTTCTCAGTGCTAGTAATCTTCTGTCAAGAAATGTCTTGAGAGAATGCAGCAAGAAATGCCGTTAGTGTCAATGACAGAATACAAAAATAGTAAACTGCCTGGCATACTTTAAGTAGCACACAGGGCAAGAAGAGTTGATGAGGGTTTGAAAACAGTGTGGTCTCTTCATGTGGAGGGCAGTGGTCAAAACACTCCACTTACATTTATTTATTTCTTGCTTCAGTCAGGAAGTTGTGAAGCCACATTCACCTATGAAAGTAACCAAACTGCATTACCATGTAGTAATCTGATGATGCTTAGTAGGTACAATGATTGAACATTCTGTGACCTAAAAAAAAAAGTATAACTACATGAATGTGCAAATATGTGACATGATTAAGCCAAAAGAAAGAAGACAGCCACATGACAAGGACCGATTCAGAACTGAATTTGCTAATGTCTTGATGCTCTGCTTACTTTTAAATCCAGAACTGACACTGAAAAGCACTGGTATTTTTACTGCATTTAGCTTAGATCATATTAGATTTGATTACATAACTTTTAGTAAGCCCAAGGGGAAATTCAGTTGCATACCTCAACTGAAACATAAACTCACAGAATAAATAATACAGCTAATCAATCAAACAATAAATCGATCAATAAATAAATAAATACTGCACAAAAATTTCAAAATGAACTTAAAGAGTACATCTGGAAGAAGCATTGGATTTCCTGGTAGCAATGTACAAAAAAGGACTCTCAGAGACACTTCTTAGCACCCTGTGGTGGAATGAGTCTGTGGCTAAAAGTGCTCCAAGACAGTAGCTTCTGCAGGCGATGGAAGAGATTCTTTTTATGATGCCATCCAATTTTAACACCATTCTCTTTATCACAACAGCTTCCAGTGTGTCCAAGGTTAGCCCTGTAATGGAGCAGGACATCCTGATAAGTTTGTGCATCTTCTAAACTCATGTTGCTTCCCCAGGATAGCACAGTGTAAAACAATACACTGGCTACTATGGACTGGTAGAATATTTCCAGCAGTTTGCTGCATGCTTTAAAAGACCTGAGTCTCCTTAGCAAGTAGAGTCTGCCCTGGCCCTTCTTGTACAGTGCCACTGTGTTGTCAGACTAGTTTAATTTGTTGTTAATGTGATCTCCAGGTACCTGTAGCTATGCACTACTTCCAGCTTCTCCTTCTGGATGATGACTGGTCTCAGAGGCTTCTTGGCACGTCAGACGTCCACCACAAACACCACCATGGGGGAGGGTCAATTCCCTGAGGTGCTTCAGTATGTTTAACACACAGTCTCTCATCCTCACAAACTACTATCTGTTGGTCAGGTAGTCCATTATTCTGGAGATTGTGGGGGCATCAAGATTCAAAGCACTGAGCTTTTTCTCCAGTCAGTGTGGCAGAAAGAGAGAGGTTAGGAGCATGTGCTGATAGCACGTTAATGCACCCACCACACAATGAACCACCTGGATTGGGACCCAAATGCAGCAGGTGACACTTCAGCACCACACTGGAATAGTGTGAGGTTTTCTATGGTGGCTGGAGTGCCAATTTGGCAAGTTAGAGGACCTGCTTGCAGGGCTGGATGCAGATTAATGTCATACTTAAGACAAAGTAATTGCAGGTTAATAGCCTTGCTCAAGGGCCCAATGGAGTAGTCAGTTCTGCCGCTTACGGGAATTGAACTGGGAGGTGAGGCAGAATGATGTTAAAGGCACTGGAAAAGTCAAAGAACATTATTAATTATGACTGTGGTGCTGGCTTTGTCCAACTGGGACTAGGCTCTGTGGAGCATGTAGATAAGATCATCTTCTACATCCATATGTGCCTGATAGGCAGACTGCAGAGGATGCAGATGTTCTGAAACCAGGGGTCATAACTGTTTTAGGACCAGCTTCTCAAAGGTCTTCATGATGTTTGAAGTAAAAGAAATTGGTTTGACATCCTTAGGATCACTGGAATGACCTTTCTTTGGCATTCAGATCACATATAATGTTTTCCACAGCTGTAGAATCTTCTGCAAATTCAGGGAAAGGGTTAATGGGTTCTGGAAGACATCATAGAGCTGGCTGGTGTATGTTTTCAGCATAATGGGGCTGATTCCTTCCATTACGTGTAATGTGGTAGTAAGTGAAAGTGTTGATGTTGCTCCCTCATACAACCAGGGGCTTGAATTCAGTTTCCAGTTTGGTCACTGTCTTTGTGGGTTCAGACATTATCCATATTTCTGTATGGATTGTCACGTCTCAAATAAATGCACTTAGGGCCATTGTTGACTGTGAATTGGACATGTGCAACTAAGTGCTTGGTGTACATTTGGAGTCCTTCTTGTGATTGAACTGACCGAGATAGGCTCTGGCTATTTTCAAGCATGGCTGTATATTTATCGATTATGATTCTGCCTACTGGATGCCTCCTGTAGCGAAAGTGAACACCGTTTGTGTGTTTCTGGTCATACACAATGCATACATAATGATCATTTATCTAAATATATGGGTGCAGCATTTTAAACAAGTTAGACAATGTACACATGGAGCAACATTCAGATGCATTCAACGACTAAATTAACTGATATGAAAGCTGAAGTATTTCATATTTTATATTTACTCCATCTAAGAGTATAGAGAATATTCAGAAATAATGGAATGCAATTGTATGTGTTAGTAGACCACTTTAAATATGTGCTTTATAATATTACAGTGGAGTTAAAGCACAAATAGATTTGTGGAGGCTCAATAGCTTTTACACACAGCAGATTCCATTGATGTAAAAATAGCATCAATTTATGTGTATTAGTAGAAGGTGGGGGGGGTTATCAGTGAACTGTTGTTCAGTTTTCTTAAACATAGTACTGTATACCCAATAGAGTGGTACCCAGTAAACAGCAAATGAATTATAACTATTAATACAAAAAGACCAATAGTAGGATGAAAGTGCAATCAATATTACCATATGAAAGAAGAAAAGCAACTGAAATAAGTTTCACATCTAGCTGTTAATCTCTTATATATATTTCTCTTCTGGTTCGTCCTGCTTCCACTTCAAAACTGGTCCCGCCCACATGTAGCCGACACAGCATTTCTCGATTCCTATTCGTCCTCTTCCAAGCCCTTCCCCACGCTGCCTGCAGCTCCTCTTCAAAACCGGTCCTGCCCACACGCAGCCAACATTCAGTCCACCAACGCAGTCTCAGCAGACATACACACAATCCTCTTCCCGTTACTACAGGTACTTCTTCACCTCATTCCTATCTTCCCATCCAAGAGTACAACATTGGCACTCCAGACCAGAGTGCAAACACTGTCATGCACTATACTGGCCTGCTGAGTGTGATACATCCAACAAGTACTCGAGGTGCCGCCACGACGGTACTGTAGCTTTACCACCTTTGCAGGAGCCACCTGTATCTTTACAACAGCTTCTTACACAGCAAACATCAGAAGGTAAAAATTATCGTGAATACATTCGAGAATACAACTCTTCTCTAGTGTTTGCTTCCATGGCTACACAGATAACTCAACCTCCTGGCCACAGACCATACTGTTTTAAACCACACGGGCAAGTTTATCACCAAATCTCTCCACTATACGCTAACACTTCTACCTCTCCAGGATATGGACAGTTGTATGTTTTAGACACAGCGCAAGCTACTGAAGTACGCTTACAAAATACAGAAAACTCTGCATGCAGCAAAAATTTACTTCTCCAGCTAGATTCCATGCTCAGAACCATCAACCCCTTCGCTAAATCATACAAACACATGCATTAAATCGCTCAGTCCAACCCAACAGCATCTGTACGAATGGTTTTCAAGGAAAACCCTGGGCAGGATTTACGACGATGCAATGCCCCAATATGTCACACCGATCTTGCAGCAATTTTCGTCAGAGAAGATGTTGAACCCCCTGCCGAAAGGGACATTTGCATCTATCCCATAGGCAACTCCTGTAAACAGATTTCCACACTCAATATGAATTGCGACCCACTTTTATTCCCTTACGGAGACATTGGCTGTCACAAAGATTTGCAACATGTTCCCGATAAAAGAACCACCAACCGAATCAGGCTTACTCAATGCCAATTTTATGCATACAGATTAACAATGAGGAATACATTTAGTATTTTGAACTCCAGCAGCAAATTATCCCAACAGTACATCGTAGATGTGTATGTTAAAACAGAGGGCGCGCGTCTCAACTATCTTGATTACATCAACAAGTTCTGCGTGTGGAACAATACAAAGGACTATGGCAAAATGATCATATTATTTCCACATTTTCAGGAAGTCCAAGATACATGCAACAAAACTATTGTTGTACGTGGCTTTTTCTAGGGTTAGATCTGTCAACTCTGTAGCAAAACACCTATTCACAACTGCGTCTTTCAAGAAGTATTTTGTATTCTTTTTGATTTCTGAATTCCTTTCTCACAGTTTTCCGTTCCTATTCTTACACTGCCGTATGGTACGGTGGGCATTGGCTAGTATTATTTAAAACTCAGTAATTTGTTGAAATTATATAAAAAGTAAGAACTTGGAAATAAATTGATTTATGATCTAACGGGAATATGAAAGGTGACAATTATCTTAAACATTTTTAATTTCAGTCTGAAAATACTCTTCAGGCACAGATAAACTGTAACACACAATCGCTTTTGTTGTACATTATACTGAAAGAACAAAAACATATCAAAAAACATAAATCATAAAAGAATACAAAAAAGACAATAAAATAAATACATAAGCAGAAAAGACACTACAGTCAGAGATAAAATCCTGTCAAGACCATGACATAAATGACTGATATTGTCTCAAACTGGGCCGCCCCCCGTTAAACTTTAATGCAAGATTCTAGTTCTTTTTTGTTTCATCGAGAAATTATTTAAAATGTCCTTGGTAATATTTTCATGCTATTCATTCATACACCATCCATAATTGGGTGTGATGGTTCAGGTGTGACAAGCCAATTAAGGAGCCTTTTGTTTTTCTAAGTATGTGCATTTCTCAAAAAGAAGAATGCCAGCATGATTATGTGTTGTAGCTTCCCCAGGGTGTTTTTTTTTTGAATTTATGAAATTTTTAGATACATGTTGAGGTTCATTTTTTTGTGACTTGCAGCCACTACCAGTTTGTTTGTTGTTTTTATAGACACTGCCAAGTTGTTATTAGCAAAGTCCAGATGGTTCCTGGTCTTGTGATGTCATCACATCACCTATCCTGCCAAAAGATGATATGTGACAGGTATGTAGGACTAAGAGACCAGAAGATGAAACTTTAACAACAATAAGGGTTAAAAGAGAGATTAGAAATTTCAAGTTGTCTAAAGCCAAAACTCAAACCTAATTTTCTGTCAAAATTTATTGTGAAAAGGTGAGTGATCTTAAAATGATGTTAAGTCTTCTCTGATTGTGCTATGAAAAAGAATAAAGAGTCAAACAGATTCAGTCACATCTGTATATTTCTCCCCTTGTGGATTCTGCTGTTTTAAGAATCACATAGGCTTTGTGCCCAATTAAAGTTCCTTTTTAGCTGTGAAAATGGAAGAGATAGAACTTTTTCCAAGAACAGTTGAGTGCGAATGGAAGCTGTATGGATTTTTTCCAGAAGGAGCTGGAAGTGGAATTGTAAAATCAGTACTGCACAGACATTTACCTCCCACATCCCTAAAGACATGCCACTAACATTGGTGGTTGTCATGGTTTGATTTTGTTATACATTTATTACAGTTGTTTGCCATTTTTTCTTGGATGTTCTGGTTCATCTAAGAGTTTGGAAGATTGACAACTCTTATTTTGATAGCATTTTGTTGTAAACACTGTTATTAAATGATGATAAATATCTTTCCAAGCTGCCTTTTTCTGTGGGTGCTGCTATTTTGAGTTTAGTGTGCGTACTGTTGCTAGCCATGTTGCAGAATGACCAGTGGCCACCATCCATGATGTCATGAGGTGAGGGTATAAAGGTCAGCTCAAAGACTTCCTGGTCGTCCACATTTTAGATAAAATCTTTAGTGGCAAGTGCAGATCTTCTGGTGGTACAACCTAGGGCTTTGTTATCTTTTGATTTTGATATCTGGTGTTTTGATTAGACTTGACGGGCAGATCTCGGTTTTGAACTTTAGACTATGTTTAATCCCCTGGTTGCTTCTTATTAAAAACTGACACTCTGTTAAGCTCTGGTTACTGCCTTTCAACCGATGCTTCTGGGATAAACTATAGCAGTTTTGAGAAGAACTCTTAAAGAGGAGAGTTTCTGGGCAAGGTTAGTAGTTTCCATTCCTGAACAACCTTGTTCCAATTGTAGTCAGCATAAGAGAGTTTAGATTACAGAAATACCAAGGACAAAAGGAGAAATTAAGAAAATCAACCACACATTGAGCACTTGAATCTCTCAAAGAAAAAGTATGTCATGCCTGCCAGCATTTGCCATTGGCAAAAGGATAAAAAAAGTATTAGAGTCTCTTTCCTTACTAGTCTGGAAAAGAACAGCAAAGTCGTGTCAGTGGTTATAAACCAGGAAAAAACAGCAGGCATGAATTATTATTTCCCACACGATAACTAATTAATAAATAACTGAGTGGCTGAAATACGATCTGCCAAAATCCTTTTCATCACAGAAACATTATTAATTAACTGCAAGGCGCTTCTGACCTTAACAATAGCATTAAATTGGTTCTGCTACAGAAACTATACATCTGACAACTGTAACACACAGACTCAGATCTTGAAATGCAACTGTAATAAAAGTGTTTCAGCCCAATCCCCATTTAGTGAAACAAAGTTAATTCTATTTATATGACAGTTACAGTTAGGTCCATAAATATTTGGACAGAGACAACTTTTTTCTAATTTTGGTTCTGTACATTACCACAATGAATTTTAAATGAAACAACTCCGATGAAGTTGAAGTGCAGACTTTCAGCTTTAACTCAGTGGAGTGAACAAAACGATTGCATAAAAATGTGAGGCAACTAAAGCATTTTTTTAACACAATCCCTTTATTTCAGGGGCTCAAAAGTAATTGGACAAATTAAATAACTGGAAATAAAATGTTCATTTCTAATACTTGGTTGAAAGCCCTTTGCTGGCAATGACAGCCTGAAGTCTTGAACTCATGGACATCACCAGATGCTGGCTTTCCTCCTTTTTAATGCTCTGCCAGGCCTTTACTGCAGCGGCTTTCAGTTGCTGTTTGTTTGTGGGCCTTTCAGTCTGAAGTTTAGTCTTCAACAAGTGAAATGCATGCTCAATTGGGTTAAGATCAGGTGACTGACTTGGCCATTCAAGAATTTTCCACTTCTTTGCTTTAATAAACTCCTGGGTTGCTTGTATGTTTTGGGTCATTGTCCATCTGTATCATGAAACGCCGCCCAATCAATTTGACTGCATTTAGCTGGATTTGAGCAGACAGTATGTCTCTGAACACCTCAGAATTCATTCAGCTGCTTCTGTCCTGTGTCACATCATCAATAAACACTAGTGTCCCAGTGCCACTGGCTGCCATGCACGCCCAAGCCATCACAATGGCTTCACCATGTTTTATAGATTCTGGTAGTGGTTGATCTTGGTTTCATCTGTCCAAAGAATGTTTTTCCAGAACTGTGCTGGCTTTTTTTAGATGTTCTTTAGCAAAGTCCAATCTAGGCTTTCTATTTTTGAGGCTTATGAGTGGCTTTCACCTTGAAGTTCACCCTCTGTATTTACTTTCATGCAGTCTTCTCTTTATGGTAGACTTGGATATCGATACGCCTACCCCCTGGAGAGTGTTGTTCACTTGGTTGGCTGTTGTGAAGGGGTTTCTCTTCACCCTGGAAATGATTCTGCGATCATCCACCACTGTTGTCTTCTGCGGACATCCAGGTCTTTTTGCATTGCTGAGTTCACCAGTGCTTGCTTTCTTTCTCAGGATGTACCAATCTGTAGATTTTGCCACTAGTAATATTGTAGCAATTTCTCAGATGGGTTTTTCTGTTTTCGCAGCTTAAGGATGGCTTCTTTCACCTGCATGAAGAGCTCCTTTGACCGCATGTTGTCTGTTCACAGCAAAATCTTCCACATGCAAGCACCACACCTCAAATCAACTCCAGGCCTTTTATCTGCTTAATTGATAATGACATAACGACAACCTTGCCCACACCTGCCTATGAAATAGCCTTTGAGTCAATTGTCCAGTTACTTTTGAGCCCCTGAAATAAAGGGATTGTGTTAAAAAATGCTTTAGTTGCCTCACATTTTTATGCAATCGTTTTGTTCACTCCACTGAATTAAAGCTGAAAGTCTGCACTTCAACTGTATCTGAGTTGTTTCATTTAAAATTCATTGTGGTAATGTACAGAACCAAAATGAGAAAAAAGTTGTCTCTGTCCAAATATTTATGGACCTAACTGTATTTACCATGTAATAATCAGAAAATGTAAAACTTGTAACAGCCCTTGCAAACCAGCAAAATCAAAGATCCTCATTTTGGACTTTGGCCATTTAAAATACCTTTAAAAGAAGTGCTTGATGTGGGCCTGGTATTGTGTAAAATGTACAATGCATTGTGAGCAGGACCAAGTAGCCGTGAAAACCAGAGTTCTGACAATTACTTGTTTTCACTTGCAGCACTGTCTAATAAGAAGATGGCAGTAAGGCTGGGGCAAGCATGTGCTTGCATGCCAGTTTGCGCTGCCTTATATTCAGGACACAAACAACCCTCGCAGTACAGTTAAAGACATCAGCCATCCTGCACAGCCACTCTTCCAACTGCTCCCTTCTGGCAAACAATGCAGAACCACTTGCACCAGTAGATTCAAAGGTAGTGTCTTCTCACAAACCAATACTAGTGCTACTCCGTAAAGAGATCATGGGTTTGTGTCCTGGTCCTCCCTGTGTGGTAGCGCTCTGACTAATGAGAAAAGCACTATATAAATGTAATGAATTTTTATTATTATTTGTTATAAAGCCATAACGTTGATGAGCAGTCAATCATAAGAACAAATATTGTAACAAACTGTACTATATACAGTGGATTCAGAAAGTATTCACACCTCCATTTTTTACACATTTTTTTCTGTGTTGTAGCCTTGTGTTAAAATAATTTAAATTAATTTTTCCCTCATCATGCATCACTCAGTACCCCAGAAAGATAAAACAAAAACAAGATTATAGTAATTTTTGCAAGTTTGTTAAAAAATAAAAACAAAAATATCACAATGACACAAGTATTTATTACTCAGTGCTTTGTTAAAGTATCTTTGGCAGAGATTACAGCTGGAAATCTTCTTGGTTTTAACTCCAGGCTCCTGATGGGCACTTCAAGGCTATTCCCTGAGTTGTCCATAAGCCTTTTCTGTGTTTTCTTTAATTTGTGCTTAGTGTCATTGTTCTGTTGCAAGGTGAGCTTTTGGCCTAGTCTGAGGTCCAGAGCACTCTAAGTCAGGTTTCATTAAGAAGATCTTTATACTTTGCTTTGTTCAGGTTTCTCTAAACCCCGACTAGTCTCCCAGTGTCTGCCACTGCATGATGCTGTAACACCATAATTCACCAATGGAATGCTATTGCCCAGGTGAGGAGTGGTCCCTGGTTTCCTCCAGACATGAAGCTAATCTTGGTTTTATCAGACCAGAGAATCTTGTTTCTCATACTCTGAGAATCATTTAGGTTCCTTTCTGTATATCTCCTAGCATTGTTCCATGTGCCTTTACTGAAGAGAGGCTTCTGTCTGGCAACTCTACCATAAAACCCAGATTGGTGGAGTGCTACAGTGATGGTTGTACCACTTGAAGTTTCTCCCTTCTCTAAAAAGGTTCTCTAGAGCTCAGCAAGACTGACCATGGGAGTCTTAGTCACCTCCTTTATCATGGGCTTTCTTCTATGATAGATCAGTTTGGCCAGTTCTAGGATGAGACATGGTTGTCCCAGACTTCTTCCATGTAGGAATTGTGAAGGCAACTATGCTCCTGGGAACCTTCAATGCTGCAGAATTTTTTTGAAACCCTCCCCAGATCTCTGCCTCAACACATTCCAGTCTCTAAGCTCTGCAGACAGTTCCTTCAACTTCATGGGTTGGTTTTTACTCTGATAAACATTGTCAGCTGTGGGACCTTCTATATAAATGTCCAATCAATGAAACTGACCACAGATGGACTCTAAACATCTCAATGATGATCAATAGGATGGTTGCACCTTAGCCAAATTTCAGGTGTCATAGCAAGGGGTTCAAATACTTGTGTCAATGTGATATTTGAGTTTTTATAAACATGTAAAAACTTCTAAAATCCTGGTTTCATTTTGCCATTCTAAGGTCAGTCAGTCAGTCAGTCATTGTCCAACCCACTATATCCCAACACACGGTCAAGGGGGTCTGCTGGAGCTAATCCCAGCCAACACAGGGTGCAAGGCAGGAAGAAATCCCGGGCAAGGCGCCAGCCCACTGCAGTCATTCTAAGGTATTAAAATTAAATTAAATTATTTCAGCAAAATGCTCCAAAGTAGCAAATTGCCAAAAAATTGAGGGTGTCTGAATACTTTCTAAATTCACTGTATATATGTGAAATTTACATTTTTATGTGAATATATGCAAAATTGTATATAATTTGATATGTATTGTCATGCATGTGTGTCAGAGGATTGCCTTCCTGGCTCTCTTAAGGCGTACAATACCATCCTTATACAAGAGGGGGTGCTGTCACTAACAGTGTTGCCTCTCTTTCCCTCCAAGAGACAAGAGACACCCAATGAGGGCAATTGATCTGGAAGAGCTTATCTCCTTCCGGTTGAAACAGTATAAAACCAGACATCCCAGGAAAGAGGTGTTGCATTTTGGACTTGAGCCACCGTAGGATGGAGCTCTCCCACCTCTACTGAGTCTTTTATGTTTGATACTCAGCAAGGTGGATTCACCAGCGACTGCCCATTTTTGGTTTTTAAGCGGCATTATGTGCCCGTGTATTTTCAAGTTTTGTCTCAGTATTAAGCATGGTGACCTGGCTGGCACGCTAACTTACTTTTGGACTCTTTCACTTCTGTCACTCATCCACTATATATATTATTGTAATATTGTGTGTGTGTGTGTCTCTCTCTCTCTCTATACATATATATATATATTGTGGCGAGTGGCTGGGGTGGCACCTCCTCCAGACCACAAGGGGGCAACCACCCTGGTTGCTTTGGGGACCACAGGTACAGAGCTTTGAAGCTCAACCCTGTAGAAGCCCGTGATCACCGCCAGGGGGTGCCCCAGTGCCTTTGGAGCCCTGGACCTCAGCACTTCCGAGTGCACAGGCGGCAGTTCCACCACATAGGGGAGTGCTGCCGGAAAAGTGTCGAGAAGCACCTGGAGCACATCCAGGGTTGTATAAAAGGGGCCACCTCCCTTCATACAATGGCTGGAGTCGGGTGGAAGTGGAGGAGAGGAGTGGAGGCGGCCAGAAGAGTAAAGGCATTGAGAGAGAAGGCCTGGACTTTGGGGGTGATTGGTGCTGCGGCACTGGGTTGTGTGTGCCAGAACTGTAAATATAATTGTAAATAAACATGTGTTGGGTGACAAAATGATGTCTGCCTGTCTGTGTCTGGCCTGGTTCCCACAATATAAATTTTGTGGAAAAAGCTCTCTGTTGGCTTCGACCCAACATAGACTGACAGCGGAGTCTCATAAAAATTAAACAGAAAGATTTTATTTTCTTCAGCCGTGGGCCATGTCTTCCCCGTGTCCCACAGGCCCTACACAGTCCCCAAAATACACAAAAGAAAAACACAAACACATACTCTTTTTCCTCCAGTCCTCCCAGGCTGCTTTTCCTCCTCCTTCTGACTCTGGCATCTCGAGTAGTGGCTGCAGGCTCCTCTTATTGCCCACCCAGAAGTGCTTGAGGTGATAATTAACCTAAATCAGGCTGCACTTCCGGGTGTGGCTGCATTACAGCTCACATGGGCTCAGGAAGCCGTGCAGCTCCCCCTGGCGGTGACCACGGAGCCCAACAGAGATGAGCTCCGCTGTTCCAGAATAGTGGTCCTGATGCAACCCAGGGAAGAAATAAGCCTCCCATGGCTGCTCCCCCGGGTTCAGTGCCAAAGGGGCATCCCGGCCAAGTGTCCACCACTCTATATATATATATATATAAACTGCTCAAAAAAAAGAAATCCTCCTGGATATCTATACTGATATAGACTGGGTAATGTGTTAGGAATGAAAGGATGCCACATCGTTTGATGGAAATGAAAATGATCAACCTACAGAGCCCTGAATTCAAAGACGCCCCAAAAATCAGAGTGAAAAATTATGTGGCAGGCTAGTCCATTTTGCCAAAATTTAATTGCAGCAACTCAAAATTGTACGCAGCACTTTGTATGGCCCCTGTGTTCTTGTATACATGCCTGACAACATCGGTGCATGCTTCTAATGAGGTGACAGATGGTGTTGTGGGGGATCTCCTCCCAGATCTGGAGCAGGGCATCACTGAGCTCCTGGACAGTCTGAGGTGCAACCTGGTGGCATTGGATGGACCAAAACATAATGTCCCAGAGGTGTTCTATTGGATTTAGGTCAGGAAAGTGTGGTGGCCAGTCAATGGTATCAATTCCTTCATCCTCCAGGAACTGCCTGCATACTCTCACCACATGAGGCCAGGAATTGTCGTGCACCAGGAGCCACTGTACCAGCATAGGGTCTGACAATGGGTCCAAGAATTTCATCCTGATACCTAATGGCAGCCAAGGTGCCTTTGTCAAGCCTGTAGCGGTCTGTGTGACCCTCCATGGATATGCCTCCCCAGACAATCATTAACCCACCACCAAACTGCTCATGCTGAATGATGTTACAGGCAGCATAATGTTCTCCATGGCTTCTCCAGACCCTTTCACTTCTGTCACGTGCTCAGGGTGAACCTGCTCTCATCTGTAAAAAGCACAGGGCACCAGTGGTGCATCTGCCAATTCTGGTATTCTATGGCAAATGCCAATCGAGCTGCATGCTGCTGGGCAGTGAGCTCAGGGCCCATTAGAGGACATGGGGCCCTTGGGTCACCCTCATGAAGTCTTTCTGGTTGTTTGGTCAGAGACATTCACACCAGTGGCCAGCTGGAGGTCATTTTGTAGGGCTCTGGCAGTGCTCATCCTGTTCCTCCTTGCCCAAAGGAGCAGATACTGGTCCTGCTGATGGGTTATGGACCTTCTATGACCCTCTCCAGCTCTCCTAGAGTAACTGCTTGTCTCCTAGAATCTCCTCCATGCCCTTGAGACTGTGCAGGGAGACACAGCAAACCTTCTGGCAATGACACGTATTGATGTGCCATCCTGGAGAAGTTGGACTACCTGTGCAACCTCTGTAGGGTCCAGGTATCGCCTCATGCTACCAGTAGTGACAGTGACTGTAGCCAAATGCAAAACTAGTGAAGAAACAGTCAGAAAAGATGAGGAGGGAAAAATGTCAGTGGCCTCCACCTGTTAAACCATTCCTGTTTTGGGGGTCATCTCATTGTTGCCCCTCTAGTGCATCTGTTAATTTCATTAACACCACAGCAGCTGAAACTGATTAACAACCCCCTCTGCTACTTAACTGACCAGATTAACATCCCATAAGTTTCATTGACTGGCTATACTCTGATTAAAAAGTGTTCCTTTAATTCTTTTGAGCAGTATATATATATATACTGTATATTGTTTGCTATGCATATCTTTTACTTATACTCTTCTATAGCGTGCATTCCCTCTATAGATTCCTGATAAACTATATGTCACCACAGTAAGCTGAATAGTTAATAAAATGACTCTGTATGTTTGTGAGTGCAATTGATTTTCCTTTTAAGGTCTGATTATTCCTTTGACTCCTTAAATTGTAATTAGGCCATTTTTGTTTAATTTGTTACTGTTTAAAATTAGTAGGTTTGTTTAAGGACCTGAATAAAATTCTGAGATGTATGAACGAGAGGAGGTATACTTGTGAATAGATGCTGTGATTCTCTTGCACCCAGGGCTCCAGGGATGGATCCTGACTATCTTATGACCCTGTAACAGAAAAAAAAACAGGATTTAGAATTCTTTTTCTGTTCATGTTGTTTATTTTGGATTACCTAAACAGATTTGCAATCAATGTAAATGGATCTGATAGCATTTTAAAACTGCAGATTTCGCTAAATAAACTTTGAGGAGAAAGTAATATACTGCCAAAAAATAAATCATCTGAATATATCCTTTACATCTAACCTCAATGTTAAATGCGTTCACAAAAAAAAATAAAAACGGTCACTTAAGTCAAAGCTATGAAAAGCAGCTTATGACTGCTCTTCTTTCCTGCCACGTACAGAACATTTAAATCCTTCATAGTGACTGAAGGAGGATTTTATTAGAGCCACTGAAATCCTGTACTGCTTGCATTTTCAAGAAATAGTCTTGAAGATTAAAAATATACATTCTTCAGCTATACAGTATTTGTGTTTGCATTAAATTTTATCTGTTAAGCCAGGTATGAATCTAATTTAATGAACAAGCTGCCTAGTAAATGCTTATCCTAATCGAGTCTATAAAGTCAGGTCCTGAAAGGTGACTCAGTAATTTGATAATATTGAACATTGTGAAAGGAATGAGAAATACTTATGTGAAGGGCTCAGGTACTAACCAGGTACTCTGTGTATTTGGCAAAGCTTTAGTGCTAGTAACAAAGTAACTGCTGCAATAATTAAATGCTTCCTTGTTGCTGCATGTCCCATCCTATTGAGAAGCTGATTTAGAAATGATCCTCTGCTTCCAATCTTCACTCTTATACCATTTGTGGACTGGAAAGGGCAGGATTTTGGATAAGTGGCCGAAAGTGAGGTCACGAGTCTGGAAGTCTTTTGTTCTCAAATTTATAAGGAAACAAGGAAAGGAAGTTACTGATTATGTTTCCTTTTTATTATTCCCTGTATTGCCTACCTCCTCAGTGGCAGGAAGATGTCCCCTAGGCGTGTGTGTGTTACAACATACACTTAGATCCATAAGTATTTGGGTAGTGACACAATTTTCATAATTTTGGATCTGTACAGCACCGCAATGAATTTGAAACAAAGCAATCAAGATGTGACTGAAGAAAAGACTTTCAACTTTAATTCAAGGGGGTTAACAAAAATATTGTATGAGCTGTTTAGAAAAGACAGCCATTTTTATGGTCCCCCCATTTTCAGGTGCTCAAAAGTATTTGGAACAAACTAATATAATCATAAATATAATGATCATTTTCAATATTTGGTTGAAAATCCTTTACAGTCAGTGATTGTCTGAAGTCTGGAACCCATGGGCATCTCCAAGTGCTGGGTTTCCACCCTAGTGATACTTTGTCAGGCCTTTACTGCAGCTGTCTTCAGTTACTGTTTGCTCGTTGGACTTTCTGCCATCAGTTTTGTCTTCAGCAAATGAAATGCATGTCCAATTGGGTTGGGGTCAGTTGATTGACTTGGCCTTTGAAGAATATTATACTACTTTGCTCTAGAAGCACTTGGTTTGCTTTCGCAGTATGCTTAGCTTATCGTCCATCTCTATTGTGAAGGATTGTTCTATCAGTTTTGTAGCATTTGGCTTAATCTCAGCAGATAGTGTAGCCCTGTACACTTCAGGATTCATCCTGCTACTACTGCCAGTAGTCATATCATCAATAAACACTAGTGACGGACATCCATTTGCAGCCATGCATGATCTTGTAGTCATCAGATCATAAGCCATTTCTTCTCTTCTTCATACTCTTCTCTTTCCAGTTTCACGTATATATATTGATCTTAGTTTCCTTTGTCCGAAGAAAATTGTTCCAGTACTAAACAGGCTTTTAAAAAATATTTCTGTCAAAGTCTAATCTGTCCTTCCCATGCTTGACATTTACTGGTGGTTTGCATCTTGTAGTCTTTACTTTCATGAATACTTCTTTTGATTGTAAATTTTGGCACTGATTGGCCTGCCTCCCAGAGAGTGTTCTTGGTTTGGCTAAATGTTGTGAAAGGGGTTCTTCTTGACCAAGGACAGAATTTTGCCCTCATTCAGCACAGTTGTCGTTGTGGTTTTCCAAACCTTCTGGTGTTGCTGAGTTCACCAGTATGTCCCTTTTATTTAAGAATGTACCAGATGGTCGATTTGACCACTCTTTCTTTCGTTCGTTTTTTTTTTCTCTGTCTAATGATGGACTGTTTTTACTTTAATGGACAGCTTTTTGAACCTCATACTGAAAGTTCACTGTGATGGCTTCCAAATGCAAATTCCACACTTAGAATCAGTTCCAGACCTTTTACTTGCTTAATAGTCAATGAAATAATGAGGAAACTGCTCCCACCTGGCTTGTCAGTCAAATGTCCATATACATTTGAGCCCCGGGGAGGCTATACGGGAAAAAATGGCACATGCAATATTTTTGGTAAACCCCTTAAATTAAAACTGAAAGTCTACATTTAAATCACATAATGATTGTTTTATTTCAAATCCATTGTGTTGGCATACAGAGCCAAAACCATGAAAATTGTGTCACTGTCCAAATACTTATGGAACTGACTGAACATTTACTGTACATTACGCTGACATCAAGAAAGATACATTAATGTTTAGAAGATGCAATGCTTTGCTATGCAGAAAATTAGTGTAAAAGCAAACTTGCTTGATTCAAAGGATCATGGGAAGCCTTGGGTACAAGGCAGAAAATAGCCCTATGGTGGGTACCAACCCCCCTGCAGGGTCCACTCAAGCAGGTACACACTGACAAGATGCCAATTTAAAACCTCCGGCCAACCAACTTATACCAACTAGGGTATAAGTCAGGTCTTGAAACCCGAAGAATCGATCATAAAATCAGACCCTGACTTATATGCCCGTTCAAAAATGTGACACTTAATTTTTAATTTTTTTTTCTTCTTGCTTCCTCCAATCTTGCACCAGTTTCTCAGACGCATCGAATTTTATTGCAGCAGCGCAGTTACCAATTTATTTCGCCACTTCAACGACGTTTAATTTAAAACCAGCTTCATATTTTCTTCTGATCGAACACTCCATCGTAGATAAGGGATGCTCTTACAATAAAGGTGTATGAGGATGTGAGATACAAAAAACACAAAACAGTGCAAACATCGGAATAGTTTGGGTATTACCGTGTGGTCACGTAAATAGGCACAATACATAGAAAAAAAGGCAGTGTGCCCTGTGGTTACTCTCTCAGGTGGGCGTTACCATATCATAATCTCTTGGACCAATAACCAATGAAACCAATAGAGTTTCCCGCATTCGACTTATACGACCGATATTATAAAATACCAGAAATTATATGGTAAAATCAAGCCCCAACTTATCCGCAGGAAAACTTAAACACGAGTATATGCAATACTACTGGTTCAGGATTTGAACCCAGGATGCTGGATCCAGGAGGCAGCAGCAATGCTAACCTCTGAGCCACCATGCTGCCCATATATTGTTGGAGCCATTTGAATTTGCGATGAAACATAAGTGAAACAAATCATTTTCACATGAAAATATGACTGTCTAAATGTTATCTGAATATAAAGAAGATGCAATTGGGTTTACCGATGTCAAAGTTTTACCCTAGATGTAATTCTACATTATGATAAACTATGTAAACTGCATTAAATGTATATTGTCTAGGGAAAGTTCAGAATTATTCATTTTCATGAAAAAAAAATTACTTTCCTGATGATTTTTTAAAATTATATTCATATGGCTTTTTCTCTTTCAAGTAAACTGTAATAAGCAAGTTCTACTTCTGGTAAGTCCATTTTTTTTATTGCAGAAACTTTGTATATAATAAGAACTTACCATGTTTTTGTAATAAATATCAGAAGTGAGTGAAAAATATTCAAATGCTCTAAAGGAAATTAAATAGTATTATTTGCATATAAAATAAAAAAAAGCTTCCTCATATCAGCCATTCATTTGCTTCTTTGATTAAAAAATAAGCAAAAAAGCAAATTAATTCCTCAGCCATTACTCTATTTTACCCTGTTATTTGTGAAAGGGTTCAGTATATTCACATTTTGGGATAAAATTTTTCTGGTATCTGAGAAAATTAGTTCTTACTGAAGCTTCCTTTTTTCTCCATCTAACGTACTCTGCTTTAAAGTTGCAGCTTTGGTTTAGGGCATTTACAATTTGGAAAGATCCCCTCTTAGTATGCATGTGAGGCGCCCAGACCTTTAAATAGCTGGACAATAAGTTCACATTTAATAGCCTCCTGCGGCTAATGGACTCAAAGGTGCTGAATTGTATTTATAGAATTGCTGCAGTTGGTTCAAAAGTGTCAGACTTCTTGTCTCAAATACAGCAGAAATGGTACTACACTCCTCTGTGATGTTCATCTTCTGTTAAAGCAGTGTGTACTGTCATGGCACTGCCTGGGCCAGAGTCCTATCTGAAGCTGATCCCCAAGGCTATGCTGTCTTTTTCAAAGGTATACTGTCTAATACTTCTAGGCTTTTCTAAAGATTTAGATGATGCAGTCCCTCATGGAATTTTGTGAACTGAATCTTCAGTTGCTGTACAAGCTTATAATGCTTGTAGACATAGTCCCTTAGGAAGTTACTGTCAGCAGAGTCAATCATTCTGAAAGGCAGAGGGTGCTGTGCTATGCTGCTTTTAAGTGTTTCAGTAACTCTCTCTTCTATTACATTACTTTGCAATATCGGGCTGCTAAAATTATCATTAACAGTATTATCTTGGCAAGAAAAAAAAACTCATACAATAAAATGCACTGTAAAAATTCAAAACACTCTATGAAATGCAAAGAATTTACAATATCTTGCTGTAGAGAGCAAAACCTCAGTTGTTTTAGGCTGATATGCCAACATAATTGTTCTTGTCCATCTCATTTGTATTTATATACCAGCAAATATTCAACCATCCATTGTTCACTCTTTAGAAACTAGACAAATAATTGCAGTTTATGAAAATTTAACAAATCATTTAATGTTTATTTTAAAGGTAAGACATGTTTCAAAAAGAGGGAAATTGTCATATTTGTAATTGACTAGACTTAGTGGAGCTTCTGTAAAATCTTGACATTAGAAACATATGAAATAACGGCATTATAGCTCTACTTACTTATCATAAAAAAACTAGCTTCACGTGGCTTTAGATCTCATTGCTTGTAATTTAAGTGCATGTTTCCAATTAGAAATAAATTACATAAAGGGTAAAGCTGGTAAAACATATTTCTTGTCTGGGCTTGAATAACTTTTTGATTAATCAAAATGCTTATTTATAGTACAGTGCTGTATGGTGCTGAGCTGGTCCTGACACAAACCAAATGCCACCAGGTATAGGCTCTGTCTTATCACACTCCTGTAGTGGACTTAACATGGATAAAGAAATGACAAATCAGGCAGTTTTAATTGTAGAAAACACTATTCAAAGTGTGATCTATTACAAGGAAAATAAATAATACTGTTTTAAGATGACAAAATCATAACTAGAATACACTTAAACTAAGAGACACTGGGAGGAGCAGGGAAAACACCTACCATCAAAAATACAGAATCAAGCATTACAAAATGGAGGAAGCGTTTCAAATTTACGAACCCATATTACAATGAATCCAGTACAGCCATTTCAGAGGGTTAAAGCCTGAAGATACAACTCTAAAAGTCCAAAATAAAGAGTTAGCTTTTCATCCTTGATTTAAAGGTTAATGAAGTGTCACATAATTAAGCAGATGATCGTGAGCAAACATTAAAAATGTATTTATCATTAAATCCAACTGTAATGGTTGTCTTACATGATTGGTCAAACACCGTTAGTCAAGTTTTACTTCAGGAAATGGACAGTGATGCTCAAGTCTGTCTTCATTTATTATAGGATAGACTCAAAACTTAATAGGAACTTGAAATGTGTTCACAAATTTGATTGGAGTCTCTTTAATAGACAACATCATGAGCTGACTGCTGTCCAAACACAACTGGCGTAAAACCAAAGAAACTAAGAGTTATCTAAGAAGTGAGTCTTTATTAAAACATGCACACAGGCTAGGAAGGATAAACACATGTCAGGCTTATGTATTAAAGGAAACACAGACAAACGAGATAGGAACCAACATTAGTGGGGTACATATTCAGTGTAGAGCACAATCACTCATGCTAGGCCACTTTATGGTCTCAGACTAACCTAACTGGTATTGCTTTGGGATAGGACGGGACTACTTTAAACATTTTAGTAACAAATTACAGGTAAGAATTTAAGGAAACATGCAAGATGACAAATTAATTCCTGCACATGGACATCCAAAGTATAGCTGGACATTTAACTTTGTGGCTCACATCTTGTCCAGTTTCAGAAAGTGCTGCTGCTATGGTAAACCCCCATATTGTTCCAGTTCCAAAGGAATTAGCTGCCTATCCACCTAATGACTACAAGGCAGTAAACCCATATCATGATAACCTTTGAGAAGCTGGTCATGGACTCTGTGAGTCCTCTTGTGAAAGACTACTGGGATCCACTACAGTTTACCTGAAGGACAAAGACTGGAATAAAAGATACAATTACATAATTTGCCATGATACTGCAAAAACCTAAGCATCTCAACAAAACTACCTTTACTTGACATAGCACCTAACTACAGTGAAAATTGTCCCATGGTAGTGATGTACACCTTTATCCAAATAAAGCACAATCTGGCAGGATGTTACTTGAGGTAAAGGTGGGCACTGAATGGTCAGCTGTTTGGAAAACATTCCAGTCCTTTAGCTGTTCAACCACATTCTCTGTCTAGAGTACATTTTTCTAATTACTAATATTATAAATTAAAAACAGCAAGCCCATAATTTCTATTTATTAGAAAACTTAGTGGATCATACAGTAGATAGAGGTGTAGAATAGAAGATCAGAAACTGAAATCTAAATCACAAGTTAGTCAGTTCAGTTTCCACTCATAGTGTGACCCTGGGAATGTCACTTAATGTCTGATATTGTATTTACTATATGGTGCTGCAATCGTTTCATGGATTTATTACTTTGTGCAAATAACAATATGCTCAAAGGGATCTAATGTAATGTAAGTACACATTTGCACAATGTACCTGAGCTGAACCTCAGGAACATATTTATAATATAAATCAACATTTGTTTGTAGGTAGAGGATGTGTGCATAACTGAAGCTTTCTTTTTTGCTATAATTTGCATTGAGTTACGAAGATCTGAAGGAGAATGAGAGTTGTAATGTGATAATCCACCACTCCACACCCCCATTAAGAAATGGTCGTTTCAGAAAATCAATGCAGAAAATCAATTTAATGCCAGTAAATTTGGACTGTATCACCTTGCAGTCTTCACTATTACAATTCCAGCCATTTGTGCATTCTGTGACTCTTAGCCACTGACCTGAATGTACTCCCATTGTAGAAACAGGGCACCAGTTATTCCAATGTGTAATACTATGCAAAAGTCTTAGGCACTTTAGATTATTCACAACAAATGTTGTCTTAGACAGTTATTTTATGTCTTCTGGATTAGTGTGGCAATAGAAAACAGGGTCTTTGTGAGTTCTAAACATTCCTTTTGCAAAACGAAAAGCTAAACAGTAAGATACTTCAATGACTCTAGACAAAGAAACTAATATAGTAATAAATCACTTTCCAGTCAGAATTGTGAGATCTTTGTAGGCAGGCATATAGCCCAGCATTTGATTAAGCAAATACAACAAGCAGATGCTAAAGATCAATGGCATGATGTGTAATTGAACCAAAGTGATTAACTGAAAAAGAAACAGCTGGGCAAGTGACAACAATAATAAAAAGATGTGGTTGCGTTAAATGTGGCAGTTTAAAATCTTAGACCATGGAAAAGGTGAGGATACAAACAAGACACAAGGTAGTCATGGTGCATCATCAAGATCTCTCCCAAGCAGAACTTGTGTGGAAGACAGGCATTTCCAGACTGGCTATCCAAGCTTTTCAGCAAAAGCATAAACAAACGGACAAACTTAAGGACTGGAAATACAGTTTGGCCAAAGAACCTGAGTGCAGCAGACATAAAATATGTCAAGTTTACTTCACTTCGCAATTGGAAGATGTCCAGCACCACCTCCAGTGTTGAACTGACAGAAACCATTGGGACTCTGCTACACCTATCAATAGTCTCTGGAGCTGTCATATCAGGAGTAGCCTTCATGAAGAGTTACAACCAAAAAGCCACTTTTCTTCTAAGGTGGAAATAAAACCAAAACATTCATCTACATAAAAAACACAAGGACTAGGGTACAGAAAAATGGCAGCAGCTGATGTAGACTGATGAATTACAATTTTTGATGCTGAAGGGCTGAAGAATAGTACATGAATGAATGTCTGCAGGCAACAGTGAAATTTGATGGAGTTTCCCTGCAGATCTGGGGCTGCATTTCTGCAAAAGGAATTGGTGAGCTGATCAAAACTGACAATCTCCTCACTTCTGAGAAGTGCAGGAAGATTACTATCTATTGTGTAATATCACTAGGGAGCAATCTGATCAGTCCCAGCTTCATTCTGCAGCATGACAAGGACTCTAAACACACATGAAAAATTATAAAAAAAACTAAGTGTAGTGAAAAGAGGAACAGGGAATCCTGCAACTGATGGTATGGTCCCTGCTAAGCCTTGATCTCAACATCATGGAACCTATTAAGGATAACTTACAGAAGAAAGTGAAATCGCCAAAGTCTACAGGCGAAGTGGTGCAATTTCTCTGTGAGGCTTGGAACAACCAACCACCCGGGTATGTTCAGAAACTGCAAACAACTGGACCTAAGACAAGGGTGTCCAACTCCAATCCTGGAGGGCTGCAGTGACTGCAGGTTTTCATTCTAACCCCTTTCCTATTCAGTGACTAGTTTTCGCTTCTAATTATCTTCTTTTGCCTTCATTTTAATAGCCCTGTTTTTAAGAATTCAGTCCTCTGAATTAATTCTTTTCTTCATTTAAGAGCTTCAACCAATTTTATTCCAACCAATTACTTAATGAGAAGCCGATTCATGCTGTTAATTAAACCCATTATTTAAATTCCAGTTTGCTGGTGCCTTTGTTCTGCCACAGTAAGCATTTCCAAAACTGTTGATTTTCTGTTTTTTCTAAGAACACCGTCAAAATGTTTTGATGACCTGAGCAGATCAGCCTTACTGAGATCTTCACCTTTCTTTATTTTCACATATTGTGTGATGGATGCAGGTTAACTAGTTGTGTGTCTGCTTGTTTTGTGTCTCATTATTGTTTGACTGCTAAATAAAGAAAAATTAAACAATTCAGGGGTCTGGGTCAAGTCAATTAAAATTAAGGTAAAAGAAGTTAAGTAGTAGCACAAACTGACCACTAATTAAGAAGTTAGTTAGAATGAAAACCTGCATCCCTCCAGGACCAGAGTTTGACACCCTTACCTAAGAGAACTGGAGGTGTTTTTAAAGGCAACAGTGGCTATACCATATTCATTTTTTTTTATTCACTGCACTTTCTATAATGTTTACTGATTAAAAAAATAGGCATGGCATTGTTTCTGGAAGCATTCCTACTTAACAGCATTTCTTCGCATGTGCCTACAACAGGGGTCCGCAGCTTTGGTCCTGGAGGGCCACAGTGGCTGCAGGTTTTCATTCTAACTATCATCTTAATTAGTGACCTGTTTTTGGTGCTAGTTGACGTCTTTTGAATTAATTTTGACTTTTTATTTTAATGATTTGTTCCTCTGAATTGCTTCATTTCTTTCTTTAAATGACACCCAAACAGAAATGAAATGTGAAGTGAGTGAGCCAACAGAAGACCAACTAAGTCAGGGCCTCAAACGTAAACCAATGTTTTGGCTCCAACCTGTTTTTTAATTATGCGCCAATTCTTGTTGTTGATTAAACCTGTTCTTTAATTCCATGGCTTGTTGCTGCTCACATTGAGTAACAGCGTACATTTCCAAAATTGTTGATTATTTTTCTAAGAGCACACTTAAAATGTTTTGTGGTCCTGAGCAGATCAGCACTCCTGAGACCTTCATCTTTCCTTATTTTCAGACACTGTATTATGGACATAGTTTGCTGGTCATGTTTTGGCTCATTTTGTATTTCATTATTGTTTGGCTGCTAATTATGGGAAAAGAAACAATTAAGGGGTCTGATTCTTCATGAGTAAGTCAATTAAAATAAATCCAAAAAAAGTTAATTAGTAGCAAAAACAGGTCACTAATTTAGGAAAAGGTTAGAATGAAAACCTGCAGCCAGTGCGGTCCTTCCGGACCGGAGTTGAGGAACCTCGCCCTAAGCCTTTTGTACAGTACTGTAGAAGTTGTGCAGTTTAAGCTGGTTATTTACTAGAGGCTGATCCACCCATCAATTATGATAAACCAGCAGCGCGAGGTTCATAAACCGCTCTTTCGAAATTACGTTTCTAGGAATCGCAGCGAGTTTTTTGTCTTCTCTTTACTAGTCAGCGCTCAGATCGTTTCTGAACTCCTTCAGAAGCTCCCACTCTTATCCTGATACGGCGCGAGCGACGCACCGCCTTTTCGAATAACAGTGGTGTGCTCGTGCTCTAACAAAAAAAAAAAAACGTAACAAAAGTGCCGCTTGAACTCCCGGAGCAAGTGGCTCAGTGCTGCGGACAAGTCAAGTGGCGAAGCGCAGCTGCCTGGCACTCGAGTGGCCGCCGTGCGGTGCCAAATCCGGATTAGACGGCCCTTTCGCCGCCGCCTCCAGAGCCCCCTACCCCCTCCCTTTCCCGCCTCTCGCCCCCGCGTGCCACCAACAAGGTAAGGAGAGCCCTTTAATCCGCCTTTCTCCTGGTTTACAGCTAGCTGGCTGGCTGGCTGTCGGACGGGGAGGATGCGCGCGGGCGCGATGCTCCGCTGAATGACGAGGTGCGGCATCAAGACGGGAGGAAAACGCCCGGCTTGATTCAGGGCCTCACGAAGAAGCAAACAAGTTTCAGTATGCTGGGATGCTATTAATCCACTGGGGCCGCGCACCAAACTTTCTGCCCGTTCCTTTGCAGCTTTCTTATCACTCTCTTTCTGATCTCTCTGACCATTAAGCACAAATCGATGCATTTTGCTTGCTCGAATGTGAGCCCCGCCGACCGAAAAGTGCGATGTGATGGGGTTTGGTTGGCATGGCAGGTCAGCTTTGCATCCGCAGGGACTTGGCTTCCTAGTACAGAAGTATGTGCTCGATTTGACTCTTAAGTTCAACGGATCGGCCAAAAAAGGCAAGACCCGGGCGCTGGCATGCCGTAGCCTTTTTGTTTGGAGCTGTCTTATTTAATCACTTAGAATTATTGTTAACGATTCATAAAAATGACAGCCGTAAACTTTAAGTAAGTTGATTAAAATAAACGTAGATCCCCCTAATTCTTTTGAGCATATCCTGCATACGAGACACTCATTCTGCAAAAGTAAATTATCCTGTCTCCTTCCTTCCTTGTTAAACCTGCATTTTTCAATCCAGAGCCGACGGGGGGGATTGGGGGGGCAGAACATTGCTCATGTGGCAAAGGATGCCTCTCAAGAACCAGGCAGACTGGCAGGACACGCCAACCAGTTTATACCTGACAGTAAACCTAGAATCCTGTCTTTGTAGTGTATAAGACAATCCTTAGAAAAATTTGGGAGAACATGTAAGTTGCAATGAATGGCACCCAGCTGGGTTCAAATGGTGTGAAAAAACACAGCTTAGAATTCTATAAACAAAAATGTGTGTAGTGTCCAAAAAATAATGTCATCAACACATACATTTATAATATTAAGTTCTTTGCAGATTGGGCAGGCAGTGTGGTGTAGTGGTTAAGACTTTGGACTTCAAACCCAGAGGTTGTGGGTTCAATAATCACCTCTGAGATTGTGAGTCCCTGAGCAAGTCACTTGACCTGCCTCAGCACCAATTGGAAAGCCAAAAGAAATGTAACCAATTGTATTGTAAATGTTGGTAGTTGCCTTTGATAAAGGCATCAGCCAAATATGTAAATGGAATGAATGTATGTATAGATTGAGTTAATTGGCGAGTGTGTGTATAGGTGGAAGTTTGCATCCTCATCTAAGATTCGTTACTGCGTTGTCCCTAACTCTACCAGTGTAGGCTGTGGACCCACATGGCTCTTTTTCTAATTAAACAGATCCAGAGAATGAATTTTCACTGCTAGTTCTTTTAACTAGTCAGTATGCTGAAACCTTGGGTATCAGACTGGTGTGGTCATTATTATTGTTGCCTTACAGTTCCAGAGTCCAGAGTTAACATTCCTAGCCCATGCTCTGCCTGTGCGATGTTGGCATGTTCTCTCTGCATGGGGGTGTCCTTCAAGTTCTCTGGTTTTTATCCCACATCTCAAAAACATATGTTAGATTAATATAGAATCCATTAAATCATTATAGAGGCATTTGGACAGTATTAGGCTTAGGCAGATTTGTTGCAGATTAAATTTAATGTAAGTAAATATAAAGTGTTACGCATATGAAGTAAAATGTTAGGTTTGAAAACACAATGTCCGGTTCAGGTTTGGGAACATGCACTGGGTACAGCGTGTTGCTATACACACCACACAATGAAACAGCTCGGATCTTGGTTGGCAATCCCCCCATACAGACATGCAGTCCAGTTCCAGTCCCACTCACTGGAAATGACCCTGCATCCAGATCACTCTCTGGGAGTGTCACATGGCCATTGTGCCGTAACTGATGTTCCCTCACAATGCAGGTAATGTGCCTCATTTGGGATTCCACGAGCAACCACTTATTCGACATAAAGTCAAACAAGTGGTACCCAAGGATTCTCAGAAGAGTCGCAGAGCCAAAGGAGTCCAATCTTTGTCTCATGTACCTGGATAGCTTCCATGTCTGACAACCATATAGCAAGACAGGAAGTACCAGGACTCTAAAGACTGTAGTCCTTTTACATAGATATGGGGATCACCACACTCCCCTTTCCAGCGACCTCATGACCCCCCCATGCTCTCCCATTCCGTCTACTGACTTCATAGGAAAAGTCACCAAAGACATGAACGTCACTGCCTAGGTAAGTAAACCTGTCAACAAGCTCGATACTCTCTCCGCAGACAGGCACACTGCCGATGTCTGTATCTAAAGTCATTAAAGGCTTGGATGTTGTTTTTTATCCAGGACACTTGCAAGCCCAGACACTCGGACTCCTTGCTCAGTCTCCCTAGAGCCCTGATCAGAGCCTCCATTGACTCCGTGAAGATCACAGCAAAGTCAAGATCAGTGAATCTTTCTTTGCCAACAGATGCCTCACAGCCACTGGACTCCACTACTTTTTCCAACACCCAGTCTATGCAAGCACTGAACAGAGTAGGAGCAAGAGCACACCCCTGACGAACCCCAGAATCAACTGGGAAAAATGCAGCAGTTAGAACCCAACTAGGTGTTATTGCCTCTTACATGTGCTCCAAAATATTTTAAGGATTTCCTTATACACTATGGCAGGTCTAAAACTCAAAAGTACACCTTATGAGAAGGATTTAGGAGTCGTAGTGGATTCAACACTATCAACTGCCAGATAATGTTCAGAAGCCATTAATATTGCTAACAGAATGTTAGGTTATATACCGCCCTGATGTGCAGAGTGACAAGTCCAAGGAGGTTATGCTCAAGCTTTATAACACACTAGTGAGGCCTCATTTAGATTACTGTGTACAGTTTTTGGTTTCAAGGCTACAAAAGATCATGGCAGTGGTAGAATAAATCCAGAGAAGAACAACTAGGCTGATTCCAGGGCTACAGGGGACAAATTATAAAGAAAGATTATAAGAGCTGAGCCTTTTCAGTTTAAGCAAAAGAGGATTAAGAGATGGCATGATTAAAGTGTTTAAAAATTATGAGGAAAATTAGTACAGTGGATTGAAACTGTTACTTTAAATTGAGTTAATCAAGAACACAGGGACACAGTTGGAAACCTGTTAAGGGTAAATTTCACACGAACATTAGGAAGTTTTTCTTCACACAGAAAACCATAGACACATGGAACAAGCTACCAAGTTGTGTGGTAGATAGTAGGCCTTTAGGGACTTTCAAAACTAGACATGATGTTATTTTTTAAGTAATGGATAGGACTGGTGAGCTTTGTTGGGCTGAATGGCCTGCTTTTGCTTAGATTGTGTTAATTGGTGCCTCTAAAGGCCAGAAATGTTCAGTCTTATTCCTCATTTACATAGTCTTAACCAAGGCAGTCGGCAGCTCATACCCGTGAAGTACATTGGGTACGGAAAGTATTCAGACCCCCTTCAATTTTTCACTCGTTGTATTGCAGCCATTTGCTAAAATCATTTAAATTATTTTTTTCCCTCATTAATGTACACACAGCACCCACATATTGACAGACAAGCATCAGACCAGAGAATCTTATTTCTCACCATTTCAGAGTCCTTCAGGTGTCTTTTAGCAAACTCCAAGATAGAACTTTTTTGGCCTTAATTCTAAGTGGTATGTGTGGAGACAACCAGGCACTGCTCATCACTTGTCCGATACAGTCCCCACAGTGAAGCATGGCGGTGGCAGCATCATGCTGTGGGGGTGTTTTTCAGCTGCAGGGACAGGACGACTGGTTGCAATCGAGGGAAAGATGAATGTGGCCAAGTACAGGGATATCCTGGACAAAAACCTTCTCCAGGGTGCTAAGGACCTCAGACTGGGCCGAAGGTTTACCTTCCAACAAGACAATGACCCTAAGCACACAGCTAAAATAACGAAGGAGTGGCTTCACAACAACTGTGTGACTGTTCTTGAATGGCCCAGCCAGAGCCCTGACTTAAACCCATTTGAGCATCTCATGGGCTAGGAATGCTAGAGTGGTGGCATGGTGGCGCAGTGGTAGCGCTGCTGCCTCGCAGTTAGGAGACCCGGGTTCGCTTCCCGGGTCCTCCCTGCGTGGAGTTTGCATGTTCTCCCCGTGTCTGCGTGGGTTTCCTCCGGGCACTCCGGTTTCCTCCCACAATCCAAAGACATGCAGGTTAGGTGTGTGGGTGTGTTTGTGTGTGTCCTGCGGTGGGTTGGCACCCTGCCCAGGATTGGTTCCTGCCTTGTGCCCTGTGTTGGCTGGGATTGGCTCCAGCAGACCCCCGTGACCCTGTATTCGGATTCAGCGGGTTAGAAGATGGATGGATGGATAACAAAGAGTGAAAAATTGAAGGGGGTCTGAATACTTTCCGTACCCACTGTAAGTTACGTAAGATGACATTCCCAGCTACTGAGTGCAACTTGTCTGCGGCTTGCTTCGACAAAATCAAACGGGTTTCATTTTGTCATTTAGGGGTGAACAGCCATTGAATGCTTATCTGAAAGCACAATGTATATTATATAGCGGCAAGCCATAAAATGATGAACGTGTGTTTTTAGGACCTCATATCTGAAAGGAAAGCACATATATCTGAGGTCTCATATTTTACTTGCAATGACAGAATGAAAAAAGGAAAAAACAGTGTACAGATTGCACCCGAACTTGCCTTAGCTCTTAACCCTTTGGCATTGGCAGCTCCAGCAGGCAACACACTATTTGCTTTACAAAAAAGGACAAGCTAGACTTTGCTGAGACATCAGCATGCAGTCAGTTAATGTGAAATGGCTATCAATATTTGGTCATTTAAATTTATGTGGTCTGGTAATAAGATCGGCAACTGCAGTCAGCAAGTCTAACATGTCCCACTACTGGAAGTCGCTTAATGTGACATTGGCCTTAATGTACTGGAGGTCTGTTCAGAGTTAGTCCTGTACTGCTTTGGGACAGACCCTGCCACTCATGACCCTGAACAGGACAATTGCTTTAGAAAACAGCAGGTGGATGCTGCAATTCCACTTGTATTTCCTGATGAATGTTTAAATTTTCATTTTCAGTTGTGTTCCTTTTCATTTTTTATCTTGTAGAATTGACCAAGTGTTTACTTCAATTAGCCAGTAAATAAGGTATAATAATAATAATACATTTTATTCATATAGCACCTTTTTCATGCTCAACATACCTTGAGGTAGACTCCTAAGACATTTGAGGTCAACTGCCTTTTATTCAGAATTTCCAGCTAAACAATTGGAGCTGCTGAAAGACTCATTCAAATTTAATTGTTCAGCAGACTTTTTGTATTGACATTTTAGAGAGGCTGTTTGACGATATTAATCTTGGCAGCTTTTGTCTTGCTTTCTTACGTTATAAAATATGTTGACTGCAGTCATTTAAATTCAGCAAGAGCTTTGGTGTGTTTAATTAAGTACAATGATTGATTCGGCAGAAACTGGCCATAAATGTAATCGTTCTCTCATCCTGCAATGAAAAACTCTACTAGCAAATTCAAGTTTAAAATTAAAAATAAAAAAACAGAAAAAGAAAACCAAGAAGACCAGCAGTCCAATAAAAATGTGCTTAACTCCCCTGAACCCAGCTGCAGCTCTGTCCTTTTAGAGAAGTTTGCCATAAACACAACATCCTTCCTTTTTGTTCAAGCATGACTGAGGGATGATCTGTGTAGTTTTTCTTATGTTTTCCCTGGTGTACACTAGTTGGCCTTTGACAGCTTAAATGTTGTAAGCGCAGTTTCATTAAGAGATTTTAAATATCTGAATACTTTTTTCTTAGAAAACTTTTCACTCTTAGGTTAAGCACTATCGTGGTTTTTGTGATGTCTTATAAATATTGTATTTTGAAATTATTGAGGATTGCTTTCCTGGTTAGTTTGATAATATCTGTTTGGGCTGTTTTTTCATGAAAGGTAAATTTTTACAAATACTTTATCAGTAAGACCAAATGTTGACACAGTAGTTGGCACCAATTCTTCACAGCTCCAGAGTCCTGGGTTTGAATCCAAAAACTGCCTGTGTGAAGTTTGCACATTCTTTCTGTGTTGGTGTCAGTTTTTCTTGTGGAGTGCCAATTTTCCTTTCTTCATCTCATAGACATACATGGTATAAGTTAAATGGCAAATGTTATATTGACCCAGTCTGATTAATTGTGCATGAAATGGTCCAGCAGTACCTCTCTAGTGTGGGTTCCCAACTTGAACTGGATTGACACTTGCCCCCCACTTGTGACCCTTAGCTAAATACATGCATCAGGTTAGAAACTGGAATGATGGTTCATACTCTAATGTGTGAAATTCAGTTATCTTCTCCTGATTTACAGAAACATCGTATTTGCTGCAGCATTGTTAAATTTGTGAAGCTTGGTAAATATGTTCACTGACCTTTAACTATTTACCACTTATTAAATAGTGTTATAGGCCCATAGCCTTCTTATGGCATCTGAGTTCATAAAACATTAGGAAGTGTCAGACAGAATTTTTATGTGGACAAATCATGGATCTAGTGCAATGAACCTTATATAATGAGTGACCAAGTATAGGTGGAAGGAAAGCTTGTATTTTTTATCAGGGGATCTTGGTGCCACAAGCAAATCACAGTATGCAAGAAAACTATAAATCCAGGAGGGTCATATGAAAACTTCCCATTCTTTTCTGTACAATGCCTAGCCAACCACTTTGTAATCTGGATGTCCAAAAACCTCATTGGTGTTAATCTTAGGTAGGTTCCAACCAGCCATGTTTCTGCGATGTTCACGCTTAGTGCCAGCTTTGTACTACTGCTGACAATCTGGCACCTCATTGGTGCACATTTATGGCTAATACCAGTCTAATGTCTTTTGATCATGATTATGTGGACCATTTATGATTTTTCGATTATAGTCTGGTGGAGAAAAGTAGTTGTTGAAACAAAATACTATAGTGAGCAGTATAGGTCACAGTAAACTGTTAGCTTTTTGCACCCTGTCACTTTCTATACGTGTGTGTGTTATTCAGTCTCCTCATACTGAAGGGCATATTGGGTAAAACAGTCCAAAGATGGTTCTGGTCCTCAAACCGGTTGTTGCAGACACCCATTTTCGCCAAATTATGTGTGAATGTCATTTTTCACTCATTATGAAATACCTACATTTCACTTGTAATGATCACTATGATGAAACTAATCGCCCAGCACCGAATCTATACAAACTGTGGTATGTGTATCAGGTGATCTTCAAAAATATTCAGATATGCAGTCGCAAGATAAGTTTTAAAGAAAGCCTCATGGATTATAAGGGAAGGCTGAAATGGATACAGTATATCACATCCAAATGGGCTCAATTTGGTACCAAGTACTACATGCAGCATAAATAAAGCACTGGGTAAATCTGGAACTTGATACTTTACACCAATAGAGGGGCCAAGTGGGATGGCAAGTACAGTCAGTGCAGCATTGCTACATTATCTGAGCTATCACTGGCGAAACCTTTGCTTGACCAAGGTTTCTGTATAACAATAGGCAGTTTCTGTACCTCACCTGAACTGCTTGAGATTTTACTTCAAAGGATAACTGCAGTTCAGTCGAACAGTGCTGTATGCATCAATGATATGTCTTGTGACTTCCGTCACGTGAATGTGTCAAGCTGCAGTTTGGTGCTGTAGCTGTGTGACAAAATTTTTAAAAGATTGCAATCAAGTGGAAGGACAAGAAAGCCATCTGTCTCCTAAGCATTGCTCACAATGTAGCAGCTGTCGATGCTCATGTCAGGGAAAATGTGGAAGCCACTATGCCTTGTGCTGTGGTAGGCTACAACAACACAATAGGCAGTATCAATAGTATGGTTCAGGCACTGATATTACTCCTTTTCATGTGCAAGCAACAGAAAAAATGTAAGAAATTTGTGCAAAGAAACGATGGTGACTGTCTCAAAACATATCACTCAAAGAATGTATATTAAATGTGCAACAGTACAGAAAGTGACAATATAGACATACCTCTTCCACTGTATTGATATTAACACTTTGGTATTTACATGTTTCTGTTACACATAATAACAATTTTTGTTTTGGAAAAAAACCCAGTGCTTCTGGCTGTTTTTGCCAGGACTAAACAGAACACTAAGGAGGCAGCACATAGCCTGATGTGTTCTGCTCGAATGTGAGCCTCACTGGTGCGAAGCGTAATATGAGGGCAGTTTTTACATTGCGTGGACAGCATTAAGTAACTCCTGGTGCACTTGCATGATTTGGCATGAAGTTTAATTTATGGGACAAAGCAGGGAATCTCGCATACAGATGTAGTGTGCTGGCAGGCCACAATACCCAGTTTCCTGACATTTATTTTAATTGTTGAAAACTATTTACAAAATGGATGGATGGATGATTTAAAATAACAGCTTTTAAAGTTTAAGAAGAAAGTTGATATAAACAGTAGATCTATTCTAATAGTAGGTACTTTTTGGTATAGACTATACTTGCCTGCAAAAATCAATTTTCACTCCATCCTTTAATTTTTTGAACACACACTGCCAGTGTGAAATCTGCTCTTTCTACCAATGTCTATTAATTTGTTCAAGATGCTCCCATGTTCCTTTGACATCCCAAAGGTGTTCATGGTAGAATTTAATTACAAAAATTCAATATCAAGAATTTTTGCTTAATTCATATTCAGATTGTAGAGTGGACATGCAAGTAAGAATTTTTACTGTATTGTGTACACATCACAATACTCCTACTATTAGCACTACCATTTAATAAAATTGGATTTTTTTTAACGACACTGAAATAATAGCAATTGTGCCATATTACTAGGATTTAATTTTTTTCTTAAACAAATTAATATTTTGCCATTCTAAAAACAGCATGGATTATCTGAATTTCCCAGTTATCTGCATGTATTTGCATTTGTACTCTGTTGCTTTGACTCTGCGTTGACAGTAATCAGGAAAAATCTTGTAGTGATTCACTACAATGTCTATGTTTCAATTTGCTGGACTGGCAGTATGGTGGTCCAGTGGTTAGAGGTGCTACCCCAAAGCTCCAGAATCTTGGGTGTAATTCAAAGTCCAGGCACTGTATCGGTGGAGTTTGCATATTATTTCCATGTCTGTGTAGGTGTTTCTGCAGTTACATGCAGTTAAGTTAATTGGAGGTGCTAAAGAGGACTCATACGAGTGATTCTTGTTGTGTGATCATGTTCTTAAGTAGACTAATGATGTGCCCAGTGATTGCTGTTGGCTTTTGACCATTGTTGCTTGGACAGACAATACCTGCAGTGGTTCCTGAACTGGATATAGAGTTTAGAAGATGAATGAATGGATGAATTTCCAGGTGTTTTGTACTAATCTGTGGCCTCATGTAGTAATAACAAATACTTTACTAGATGTGCCGGTCTAAGATGGGTTGAAATCTAAGTAATCATATTAGACCTCAGCATTAAAATTTAGAGTGCAGTGTGTCCATTATACACATTTGGTATAGGATTTGTAAAATCAGTGTTAATGTTTGTGATGTGCTATCTGTTGGATAGCAGAGACATAGCAATCATATGGACACGCAGACAGATGCACATATGCTTGTCCTTAAATTAAGGTGAATTGCTTATATAGGATTTAATTATTATAAGATGTTGTGTGTCTTTATTCCATTGTTTTACCATTAATCATGCAGTGGCTGATACTTTCTGGTAGTATTTCTTGAGATTTTAATTATACATGAATATGTTAACAACTGTATGTAGTTCATGAGTTTTTATACCTATTTTAAAATTAAGTCCCATGTAGTAAATGAATGATCCCGCTTGAAGATTTAGACTATAGTGTGCATTTTTTATGAATTTCATTGCTTACTGAACTAGTAGCGGAAAATATAAAAGTAAAATTTTGTCACATGAATATATAAAATAAACTGTCTTTAAGTATCTCTTTACCTAATTTTCTTGTCAGTTTTAAGCTGATATAGGTTATTTTTTCTGTTTCACTCTGAAAAGTTTTTTGATCCTGGAGAAAATGAAAAATAAGATTTCCTTTCCCGGAGGTGTGGACGCAAAAAACTATGTCTAATTTTTGAAACCAACAGTGGCATCATAGTATACTATACTATATCCACTGAGCCCTGGGTTCAAATCTCGGCCGTCGTTCTGCTTTTGTCTTCTTGGTGATTGTCCTTGAAGTACTTGTTTTTCTGTCTCACTTCATCAAGACATACATGTTAGGTTAATTGGCTAAACTGTACAGTCACAGTATCAGTGTGTGTAAAATAGTGCACCCATTCTGTGGTCAGATCTGAGCTTGTGCCCAGTAATGCCAGAATAGCCACTGGACTCTAGAAGCCCAGCACTGAGTAAGCAGCTCAGTAAATGAATGGAGTGTTCAATGAAATACACAATAACTGTGAATGTTCTGATTTATACTTTAGAAAGTTTTACTGCTTGTGGCAGCTCAGGTTATGTCTGAACAAAACAACCAGGATATTTCTTTCATGGTTTTGGACAGGATGAATATCTTCCTGTATAAAGTATATTCAACTTGTATAAACTGTGACTAAATATTGTTTATTTCTTTACATATCAAAGAACCACACATCAGAAAAATAGCCAGAATGCTCAACCACCTACTAGAAATGGTAAAGCATCTGTGGCTTGTTTATACAAAATTAGAATATTTTGAAATTGATAAAAGTAGTTCTCAAAATTCCTGAAAACAATTTATTTCTTTGCACTAAACCGTGCTTTTTAAACAAGTCAGTTTTCCGACGTTTTCAGTTAAAGTGCAGTACATTGTAGTGATGTCGTAGATTGCATATTCTTCTTAATTTACCCACCTATAGCAGTTTCAGTTTACATCTGGGCATATTTTCCAAATCTATACTTATTCAGGATGGTGAAATGCCTTTTAAATAGGTCAATAAAAAAGAGGAAAGATGGCAGGAGATAGCATCTGCCTAATCAATGCTAAACTTAGAGTCTGGCTCCAAATGGATTTTTGCACAAACTACAGCACAGCCCAGAGACATTAAAGGAGTTTATTGAACAGAGGATGTTCTCTTCTGCAGTGTTAACATTGGCATGATTTGCATGTGTGTTGAAAATGCATCCAGAAAGTACTGGTTTATGCTCTGAATTGCTGAAACACGGATCACAAACAAAAGCAATGTCCAGATGGCTTTACAAATAAATACAGGATGTTTCATTCTAGGGTTGACTTTGGAAAATTCCTTGAAGTTAGAGAGAGCTTTAGTGCATTTTATTGGCTGTCTGTCTCAATGTACCAAGCACCGTCACAGTAAATCACAGCATACAAAAGAAAAATGCACAAGAGTGGTGATACTCTCCTAATGTTATAACTACATTATGAAATATTGGGGCAACACATGAAATTCATTTTCAGCCAGCAAAATTTTTTTTCTATTTTTTTCCTAATTGGCTTCATCCAGTGCAGGATTGTGGAGAGCTGGTGCCTATCCTGGCAACACACATGAAAGGTGCATGGATTCAATTTCAAGTCACAGGAACTGTCACACCTCATTATCAGTTTAAATAATTTATCTTGTTTTTTGTAATGTGTAAAATATTGATGATTGAATATCTGTTTTCTGTGTAATGTGTTGGGGTTTACTCCTTCATGTACTGCTCTGTTTTCATTGAATATCTACAAAAGATTTTTATTTCAGTTATTAGCCCAACAGAATTTTCATAAAACATCTTGGAATTCAGAAACTACCAAATTGGACCAGTTTGTGACCTTGTAAAGAAATAACTGTGGTGACCTGTTTGTACTTTCCATTTTCATTGTGTCTGTTTTAGTCAATTTTATCATTGATTATCATTAATCTCATTGTATTTTTGTGATTTAGACCTTAGACAGATTTAGAAAGCATTTGATATTACAGTGTGAGACTGCTGGTGAGAAAATCCTTTTATATTCATCATTTGCCACATTTATGTTTTTATTATTATTTATTTACTTATTTTACATAACTTCTTCTCAGTTTACTATGATACAGCTGATTTGGCAGGCCTAGTGGCTACAATAATACTGTTTGCATATACATAAGCAGCTGACATAGAATTCGGTACTACCTTGAAACCCCAAGGTTCTCAAAATGAAAAGCCATGGTTGAGATTTCAAATTGCACTTATAATAGTCTCACTAGATGGGGAGCTGCTGCAGTTGTCTTCTGCAATCTGAATAAACCTTTTTAGTACTGTACTAGCTGTAAAGGTAATGCTTTTTTTTCTGTAGACTAATTTACATACCAATTGAGACCACACAAAGACTTTATTACCAAAGGGGAACTACTGTGTCAGCAAAACAGTTGTTAAAGATGAATATGTTGAGAAGTAATGTTGAATGCTTTAAGACACAGTACTGAAAGTCTTTAAAAATGTATAACCTCTAAAACTTTAGAATTGGTTTGCCTGACATTAATTGATTTTCAAGGCTATGGAACATCATTCTTTGTTTTAGGTAGTAAAGATTATATAGAACAAATCCCATTAGTCTAATATTTCCTACTGTTATCAGTGGCAGTGATTAAGAAGGTGTTTGTAATGTCCGCAAATTTTTATTTTCTTCTGATGCAAAAAAGAAATGGTCTGTTTGAGCTGGTGGTATCATTAAGTAGCCATATTATGCTGCAGTTAAACTGTCTTCTGCTTCCACCTTTACCAACCCCAAATACATACTTTGTCTATTCTTCTAACAAGTTTATTCAGTTCAAGATGGCATACCAATCCTAGTATAATTAGACAAAAGGTAGAACCTATCTCAGTATGGGGCATCAATCCATTGCAAACCACACTTGCATGTACTGCACCCTCTCCCAATCATACAGGGTAAATGTAAAGTCACCAGCTAGCCTACAAGTCATGTCTTGTCAGTGTGGGATCAAAACTAGAGAACCTGAAGAAGATTACACTGAGAAGAAAACGAGAACATACAAACACCACACTCCATAAGGGCAGTGACTGGGCTAATATCTGAACTTGGGTCTCTGAAGCCATGCTATCATTTTTTTTTTCTGGAAAGTATATATTTTCAAAAATGTTTAATGCCTGTATAATGTAATTTCCAATGTCTTAGCTGGTTTTAGTTCAAACCTGCATAGTGGCAGTGTGAACATCACAGGATTAATATGGCTTTTGTAACTTTTTGTCCTGTGTTTGAAACCTAGTGGAACTTGTGTGTCTGACCTTGGTTGCACATGTGTGCCATATTTTAACTGTCAAAATATGGATAAATTAAATATTTACAAATGGGCATATTATTGAAAAAAGAACCAAACCACCCCTGCTTGCAAACAAACTTATCCAGTAATCAAGTTGCATATATTATTCATAAGTTAATTAAGTAGATGAAATTTACTTTTAACACCATATATTTAAATACTAAAAAAATTTGTAGAAAATGGCTTCAGTGTAGAATAGGCTATTAACTTATATCCATAGTTGGGATGTGATAGGAAAGCCCACACAAACACAATCAGATGATGACTGGTCACCATAATCTGACACAGAATTATAGATGGGTGAGGCAGCACTGCTGATGCCTACATTATTGTGCTGCCTCTACGAAACTATACATCAACTAATTCATAACTAATAATGATTATGTTTATCATTAAATCTGTACATTTACTGACCACTCCAGTGTACCACATATACCCTGAATTTACCATCTGCCATATAAATGTATTAATTCATTTTCAGAACATGCTTTTTGCACAAGACAAGATAGCTGGTAATGAATGACAACAACTAATCTGATATAGTAGCAATTTCTATTAATGTATTAGAATAGACTATGGTAAAGTACAGTATTTTAATAAGAACATGAATGCAATAAATTGAGTCAGTAAATATTTGTAAATTATGCTTTGTGTTTAGAAATTAAAATACTTGTTTAGTGCTAAGCACATTTTATGTAGAGTAGAATGGATTATTTTTATTATGTGAAATTATTTTCAGACAAGGCAGACATTAAGCTTTGACTTCATAATTAGATTTCAAAATTAAAACAGTGGACTGCCTTATTGTATTATGATTTTTTTTACTTCTTATATGTTTTTTACTTAAATTTTAAAGATATAGAGTCAGTTCACTTTCCTTGTATCACTGAATTTCAGCTACTCCAAACTATTTCTTTAAAGATAATTCAAATATCAAACCGGTTTACAATATCTGTAAAAGAGTCTGCATTGTGGCATTTCATATTAGTATATACTGTAGATTACTACGTTAGGCAATCCTTTTGAGAAAAGAAAGAATAAAACTCATGAACATTGAGGATGTTTTAACTTATAAAATAAAATCAGATGAGTGTGATACATACAAGCATTAGAAAAATGTTAATGAGAACAGGCAGTTCAGACCAACAAAGCTCACCAATCCCATCCACCTAATTTCTCCAAAATACTGTCAGGTTAAGTTTTGGAGGTCCTTAAAGTCCTGCACTCCACCACATTACTTACTTGGTAATACTTTGATAATGTCACTACTTAATCTCGTTTTGTTTGAAATAAAAATGTTTAACCCTTTAATGCCTAGTTGCTGTTCTCTGGGCTTTTTCTAGAGCTGCTGAGCCTTTTTTGTAGCCTGGAGACCAAAACTGTTTTCCAGGTAAGGCCTCACCAGTGCATTGTTTTGCTTAAGAACAACCGCTTTTGACTTGTACACTTCATTTTGTGCTATATAACACAATATTCTGATAACCTTATGTACACTGTCCAGATGTAATATAGGGTCCACCGTGACTCCTAGGTTCTTCTCATACAGGATACTTTCGAGTTTCACACCTCCCATGCATTCAAATTCACATTTTTGCTTTGTTTAAGTGTAATACCTCACATTTGCTTACATTAATTTATATCTGCTACAAAGTACTGACCCCAGAGTGACATGTCTTTTAGTATTACCTTATTCTGATAAGGTTAGTTCTGGAGTTAGCTGTTTTGTGCGTCTTATGGAGCTGTTTTTTTTTCTATTGCAGCTTCTTTTTAATCTCCTTATTTACCTATTAAATGTTCTTTAATTTTTACTGCTTCTACATTTCAAATGAACTTCTCCTTCATTAGATGTAAAACATTTTTAAACCTATTCCACTGCTCCTTGAATGTCTCCACACTTAGTAGCATCTCTCAGTTTATCCCTTTTAGTCTTTTGCTAAATCTGCTCAAAATTTGCCCTACTAAAGTTAAACTTTAAAGTTAAATTTTTTGCATATGTCCTTTGCCAAAACACTGTGAAATGAATTATATTGTTCTCACTAAGCCCTAATGGTTCAATCACCTTAACCCTATACATTTCTGTCCTGGTTATTACAAAATACTAAATCTTGACAGTCTTTCCCCCGGTTGTTGCTTTAACATAGTGTGTTACAAAAAAAAAATCACTGATTACATCTAGAAACCCCTTCTGGATTGGCCCGATCAATATTGGTCCCAATTGACCACGACTTTCAGATCTCCCTCTAATATTTCCTTTTTATTATTATTAAAGAGATGCATGTTGCAACTATATCACCCTCACAAAATCAGGCCTCTGTCCCTCCTACTGTCTAGTCAAATCCACATATCCTTACTAAAATGTGGATTGTCATTCAAATGAAGAAGACATGCATTTAAATTCTGTTTTACATAAATGGCAGTCACCTCTCCTTTTCTGTTTTGCCTATCATATGTATTTAGCGAGGTTTCACTTATTGCTAAGATAATTTTGCTCAGCTGTAGTAAAACTACAACTCACTTTCTCCTAGCATTAAAGCAAGCCATTTTTAATCTTTTACTTATATTACTTTGACTCTTTAGCTTTTGACTAGAAATTTTTAAGTTAGCTTGTGGATTTGTTTTCACACTACTTTATATTATGTCCTAAAAATTTAAATTCTGAGTCTATTTTTTAGGTTGTAAGCAAAAATATTTCATACAATATCTATAGAAGACAAAATTTTAGTTGTAGTTGTAATTTTTTTGTTTGCCTGTCAAAGAATAGGAAATAAAGCCTTATTCACTAAAGGTTTTCAGGTTTCACAATTTCTTCCCAGATCTGCCTGCTTCTGCGGTTTCTTTAAGCTACTTCCTGCATTACTCTTATGTGAAATAGATGGATTTTTTTTTTCAAACCAGCTTTTATTGTTACTTATTTGTTTTCCTAACAGGTTAGGCTTGTTTCAATCTACAATAGAGACCGAATAAAATGTAATTTTATTTTCATTTATGGACTAAAATAAAAAAAAGGTGGAAATTGTGTTTTTTTGGCTTCAAAGACTTTTATGTTAAAATCTAAATATCAATGTTTATTTTAATGCTCTCTCTCAAAAGTATGAAAATGCTCAATGGAAGAGTATACATTTTGCAGAACAATTTCTCACTGCACATTTCTCTCTCTGGTTATATAGTGCTAAAGTTAAACTACCAATCTTGTCCATGGCAAACTAGTAATGTGTAATGATGCTGCATAGACAAGTGACTGCTGTTCAAGGACTTACTCCAGTCGGTGTGGTGTTATGGCTAGGGCACTGGGCTTGAAATTAGAAGGTTTACAGTTAAATCCTTACATTTGACAAAAACCATTTAACCCTCCTGTTTTGCAATGTGAAAGCATGTAAGGTATTGTGATCCTATCAGTCTAAATGGTTAAAGTGAACTGCTAAATGTCTGTTAATCATGGAAGGTTTAAATATGTTTAAAATTCAATTCAGTGTCGAAATGTTGTTTTAATTTAAAGTACAGTACTAAATTGTGTATATGTTTCATTTTGTCACATCTTCATTTTTTCAGTACGTTTTTGGCATTAGTCATTCTCCAGTGAAGAGCTCTACTTTTGTTCCTGGATTTATAATTACTGAGTATAATACATGGGTAAAAGAAGATATATGAGAAAGTCTCTGAAAGTTTTTTAATTTCCTATAAAGTTATCTAAACTTAAATGAAGACATAAAGTAGCTAGAATTGACATTAATGGATATGATATGCTGTAAAGGGAGCAAGGTCAGTAGTGCATTAAATGACCTAACTTAATCTTTCCCAGTGGTCTGTCTCGTCTCTAATCAATGACTTGACTTAGACAACACAGTAAAACTGAGCTGCACAGCCTATATTGTTTAAATGGTTTGGTGCAATTTGGTAGTATGCATTTTGACTTTTGATTTCTTTTTTCAATGAATATAAATTCACTTATTGTGAAACTTCTATAAAATTCTTTCATAGAGCAATATATAGGTCAGAAAACTGTGGCATATATATTTCTTTTGCTATTACTTGCCTTATCTTATATAAAGAACTATATTAGATGGGACTGTCTACTAGTGTTGCTCACTTTTTTTGGGAATGTTTATTGTTGATTTCTCTTATTTTTCTTTTGCTTTGATTAATTTAAAACATATTAAGTCTTTTTACTACTTTTTTACTATCACTCTTTAATTTGATATTGGTTTTTTTGTATCAGTATACTGCTGCTGGATTATGTGAATTTCCCCTTGGGATTAATAAAGTATCTATCTATCTATCTATCTATCTATCTATCTATCTATCTATCTATCTATCTATCTATCTATCTATCTATCTATCTATCTATCTATCTATCTATCTATCTATCTATCTATCTATCTATCATTGAATCTGAAATTTCTTTTATTTGTTAGAGCTGTTTTGTTTTTTTTTAAATAAAATGGCTTAAAATATACATGCAGGGACACTGTTGCAAAGTAAAACAAATATATAATTTTTTAAAATATTTTTGTAGTGTACACTGTGTACTGTTTTTGAGGTGTGGTGTAATTTTACCATCAATACAGCGATGTTCTTTCAAGACGTGGTTCCTTCCTTGTGCCTGATTCCTCCTGGGATAGACTTTGACTCCCATGACTCTGAACTGAATTAGGCTAGTTTGAGAAAGTATACTAAGTAATAAAAAAACAACTATTAATATTTTAAAAAAAAACAGCTTGGTTCCAGTTAAAAATGGTTGTGACTGGTTTTTTTTTTCTTCTTCAATTCATCCATTCGTCTTTTTTTTTTTTTTTTGCAGGTTTATAGGGAGTCAAAGCCTATCTCAGAAACATCATGCAAATAACATGAACCAACTGTGTCTGTCTAGTTAATTATTATGATTATTATTGTTGTAATATCATCACATGTACAGAGAAATTCTTACATTCATGTCCAACAAGCATGCAACACATTACCATAATAATAACTTCAGTTTAATAGAAAACACAGATTAGCTCACCTCATGTACAGTACTTCTCACTCCTGTTTTCATAAAGCTTGTTTTGTTTTAAATTAAGAATTGCAATGTTTGACAAATCATTAGTGGAAGGAAGCATTATAAACCTATAGAATTACAGTGGGATGCAAAAGTTTGGGCAACCTTGTTAATAGTCATTATTTTCCTGTATAAATTGTTGGTTGTTACGATAAAAAATGTCAGTTAAATATATCATATAGGAGACACACACAGTGATATTTGAGAAGTGAAATGAAGTTTATTGGATTTACAGAAAGTGTGCAATTGCTCAAACAAAATCAGGCAGGTGTATAAATTTGGGCACCACAAAAAAGAAATGAAATCAATATTTAGTAGATCCACCTTTTGCAGAAATTACAGCCTCTAAACGCTTCCTGCAGGTTCCAATGAGAGTCTGGATTGTGGTTGAAGGTATTTTGGACCATTCCTCTTTACAAAACATCTCTAGTTCATTCAGGTTTGATGGCTTCCGAGCATGGACAGCTCTCTTTAACTCACACCACAGATTTTCAATTATATTCAGGTCTGGGGACTGAGATGGCCATTCCAGAATGTTGTACTTGTTCCTCTGCATGAATGCCTTAGTGGATTTTGAGCAGTGTTTCGGGTCGTTGTCTTGTTGAAAGATCCAGCCCTGGCGCCGCTTCAGCTTTGTCACTGATTCCTGGACATTGGTCTCCAGAATCTGCTGATACTGAGTGGAATCCATGCGTCCCTCATCTTTGACAAGATTCCCAGTCCCTGCACTGGCCACACAGCCCCACAGCATGATGGAACCACCACCATATTTTACTGTAGGTAGCAGGTGTTTTTCTTGGAATGCTGTGTTCTTTTTCCTCCATGCATAACGCCCCTTGTTATGCCCAAATAACTCAATTTTAGTTTCATCAGTCCACAGCACCTTATTCCAAAATGAAGCTGGCTTGTCCAAATGTGCTTGAGCATACCTCAAGCGGCTCTGTTTGTGCTGTGGGCGGAGAAAAGGCTTCCTCTGCATCACTCTTTCTTGGTCTGCCACTTCGAGCCATAACTTGAACTGAGCCTGCGGTCTTCCATTTCCTCAATATGTTCCTAACTGTGGAAACAGACAGCTTAAATCTCTGGGACAGCTTTCTGTATCCTCCCACCAAAACCATGATGGTGAACAATCTTTGTCTTCAGGTCATTTGAGAGTTGTCTTGTGACCCCCATGTTGCTACTCTTCAGAGAAAATTAAAAGAGGAGGGAAACTTACAATTGACCCTCTTAAATACTCTTTCTCATTATAGGATTCACCTGTGTATGTAGGTCAGGGGTCACTGAGCTTACCAAGCCAATTTGAGTTCCAATAATTAGTTCTAAAAGTTTTGGAATCAATAAAATGACAACGGTGCCCACATTTATGCACCTGCCTGATTTTGTTTGAACAATAATTGCACACTTTCTGTAAATCCAATAAACTTCATTTCACTTCTCAAATATCACTGTGTGTGTCTCCTATATGATATATTTAACTGACATTTTTTATCGTAACAACCAACGATTTATATAGGAAAATAATGACTATTAACAAGGTTGCCAAAACTTTTGCATCCCACTGTATGCTAGTTTGTTATTATGACGTACAGTAAATGTATAGTATTTAAAAGAATTATTTTTATGTGCCTATTTTATTTTTAAAAATATATATTTATATTTTCCCTTTAGATCAATAGAGCAGATTAAGATTAATTAATATAATACACTACCATGGCTGTTCGTTTGTCTGTCCAGGATTTTAATTCACCTGTAGCTTGCAAACCGTTTGACCTATTGATCTGAAATTTGGTACACATATACTACGTGACCTCTACTGTCCGCTTTCGTGGTGATGATTGACCTACAACATTATTCCTCGTTTTATTTTTATTTTATTTTATTGTAGAATCAACTCTCAGCTGCAGCCATGTGGCACATGAGTATGGGTGCCGTTCTCAGCCCTACCACCTTCGCTTTCACTTCCCCTACCTCTTCATATCTTAAATCATTCTTAAGGCAGATTGAACACTTAAGTGCCAGCTTAAGTGAAAAAATTAAAACGTACTAAGTAATTGCTACACAAACACTGACCTAATCAGTTTTAAGGTCAAAAGATGCTGACAAAAGAAGAGAAGAAGCGGGCCACTAGGGTGTAGAAAAGAAGAGCTGCTCAGGAAGCAGCAAGTGCATCAGCATCTGAGCAAACCAATGCTAAACGTACAGAGAAAGAGTCTGAAAATTCTAAGTCAAGTGTATTCACTGCACGTTATCATGCAGTGCGCCGTTACTGGTATGTTCATAATTAAAGTAAAATATTTAAATTGCTGAAAAGTATTGTCCAACCACAGGATATGTCATGGATTCTAATGTTCACCACTTATTTACTCCATGGTTGCAGATTAGTCTGAAAACTTCAACAGGATTATATTTAAAATGGGATGTGTATAGGGAGATGATAAGACTCAGGACAGTTGCTTGGGCAGTCCTTGTATTGCTGACTACCAGTTTTGATGCACAGCACTGCAATACCACAAATTGTAGTCACTTTGTGAAACATTAATTCATTCAGGACACTACTGGGATGTCCAGCTTCATTGAGCTTGGCTTATTTTCCAATAGCAAGGGCTACTGTATATGGTGTTATAGACGCAAAAAGAAGATGAAAATCCCAACATTGCAACCTACCCTTTCCTAATCAGAACAGGACCAATGTATACAAGATATATGATACCAAACATACAGTTCATTTGGAAGTTTAAGTTCACAAACTAGCATATATAGTTTATTGTACATTTTGCTAATTCCAGTAGAGGAAGCCTCTCCTGGCAACACTGGAGAAAAGTCAGAAACAAATTCTGGACTGTGTTTTGGCTGATCACTCACACACCACTCTCGTACAAAACCAATTTATAGTTAACAGTTAATATAACAAAGGTGACCATGAGAAAACTGAAGAAGAACATGCAAACTCCATATGGACAGTTTCCTACCGAGATTTTTGTCCAGGATGTTGAAGCTGTTAGAAAGCAGTGAGAATCACTGAACAAATGCACTGCTCTAAAATAATTATATGTTTCATTAGTTTTTTGATGTTGTCAAGTTGGCTTGCTCATATTTTGAATTTATAGTCTTGCATTTATGTTTCATGTTAAGTATTGTTTATGTTTAAACCATACTTATACACTGCTGGAAGGAGAGTATATTTACTAGTAATAACATTAACAAAAAAGCAAGCATGATATGTTTTAAATGTATAAAACCTAATTAATTTAAGAACACAACTTTACCTTGTCAAATTAATCTATATCATGACCCATCTGATCATTCTTATCTCAATTATTTCCATTTTTGCTTCATGTTCTGCCTTAATTGGCCACATCTCCTTCTTACAGAGCATACTGCGCCTCAAACAGCTTTAATAAACATTTATCTTCAGAAGTAAGAATTGGGGCCAACTCTATGAATATCTTCCATGACAATCTTACCATAACTTGTTGTGGTTGAACCTCTATCTTTAACTCAACATGTCACCTTTCCTACTTTCTCCAAAGCAATTCCTTCAATTTTACTTCACTTTTTGTCATTCTTTTCTTTATCCTTCAATAACATTCATTACCTGCTCCTAATGCTTGCCTGCTTAAAAGGGTGACCCTTTCCTTTGTATACTGAAATAAGCACAATTCTTGTCCAGTCTTCAGTAATCCTCCCTTCACACAAAATCGTGTTGCAGAAGTCTGTCAACTCCAGGAACTTCCTCTAACTTCAGCATTTCAAATATTACTTCAGTAGGGCCTCCTGCTTTACCCATCTTTTTTCAGCAGTTTTGTGACCTCCTTTTTTGAAAACTTACAGCCCAGTCCTTCAGTTTTCTCATATTGAACATCATTATACCATTTGTCTTTTTAAATATTCTCATTTGTCATTTGCACTCCTCCTCCTTATTCTCATTGCTTTCAATCATGTTGTGCTCCTCAGCATTTTTCAAGTATTTAACAACAACTGCATCCTGTCTTTCTTTTGTCATGTGCTTTACAACTCTGAACACATTTCTCTTTCCCTTCTTATTCTGCAACTTGTAATATCTCCTCTTCATGCCATCCCTAATTTCACATTCTATCACCTTGTGTCTCGGCAGTCTCCTTGTCTAATCACATATTCCTCCTTGTGTTGTTTTCACTTAGAAATCACTTCCCACTTGCCTTTCACACTTGATACATCTGAATCCTCATTGACTCTTGGTAAACATGCGGGTGTCCTTGTGACACACATGAAGTCTCAACACTTTGCTTGGTTTATGAAAGGTATATAACCAAAAATGTTTTACTTCCACCACATTTCTACACTGGGTGCCCTAAAATTCACAAACATACACACACACATTCATCAACACAAACAGGGTGCAAAACATGGATACCCCAAAATCTTGCCAACTACGCCAATTGTTTTGTCTTGGTAGAGTTCTATATTATCTACATAACCCTTTTGTATTACTAATGTGTAGCATTTGTCAGAATGCCTCAAACCCCATAGATTTTCCACTGTTTATAAGGTATTGTATGTTATAACTTCTCCCCACCTTACCTTCTGCATCTCTAACCTAAGGCAATTACATAGAGTAAAAGGCAAGGAGTTAAACTACAAATTTAAGTAATGAATTAATGTTAATATTCATAAATAATAACATTAAGAAAAATACATACTGGCAATCATACAAAATGATAAATGATAAAATGATAAAAATGATAAAAAAACATGAAATGGTTTACATTATGTACTTTTGTGAAGTATAAATGTGTTTAAATGTCATTTCTTTATGAAGAAGATATAAAATCAGTACTAAACGGAGTATGTTGTATCATTAAAACAGAACAAAAGAAAAACATATTTTGTGTTATGAATAATAAGGGGAAAGTTAAATTTGTATCAAATTCCCGAGACAATATTTATAAGCAATTCTTGCAGTAGGCCTACTTCTCTCTATTTTTAAAACATTTGGTTTCCTTTTCAAAAATGTAAGCTGTATAATGCAATTATATATGTTTTAAGAGTTTGAAATGCTTGTAAGTGTGTGTTAAAATAATTTTATAAGTATAAAATTCAGTTATTTTATGGTAATCGGTAATGAAAACAAACATTTAGCTTATTTTTAAGTATAACTGCATGCCTTAAATATTTTTCTAGACTTAATGATATTTGGTGACCTTTTAAGATTAATGCAGGTTTCAGTACATATTCTCTACAAGATATGTTTTATTAACCATAAGAGAACTAAAACGTCTCCACTCATCAATAAAGAACAGATATTTACTGATGTTACTTTTCAGTAACTTTGATCATCTTTTATGGCTGTCTGAAGAATACTTTTATCAGCTTTATCATTTTGGTGAGCCAGAAGATGGTGTGTCTTGCTAGTATGCTGTTTTACCTCAACAACTATCTTTTCAAATTCACAATATAAGCTTTGTGTGCTTATTTCTAAATATCCTTAAAGATCTTCATATCATGTGGAACAAAACCTAGATAAGTAATATAAGTAGTGTATTAAATAAGTTCTTCTGTCAACTTAACATTCACTCTGAGTGGAAACTAAAATGACTGATTAAAGTAACTGCCATTTGATACTTGTTCAAAGGTGCAGGTGTTCTGATGCTGTTTAAGAAACACTACAGTCCATGCTATATTTGTCAGGTACATCTTTGAAGTGTTTCCTCAAGGTTTTGTAATTTGAATCAGTCTTGTTCATCCATCCATCCACCCATTCCTCCCTTATCTAAACTGGTTAATTGTTTCTGGGTCTCTAAGGAACTAGTGCTCCACACTCACTAATAAGGGCCCAGTTTAGAGTCGCCAGTTGCCACACACAGGATGCGGGAGGAACACTAAAACACCTAGAGAAAATTTTCACCCAGATATGCAGACAACTTGCAAACTCCACATCAGCATTGCTTGGTCTTTCATTTAAACCACAATTCTGAGGCTGCGAGGCACCCTGAATCATTACTATTTGTCTGAAAATGTAATGTATTCTTTGCTAAATACAGTATGTATTTATTACTTCATGTAACATATCAAGGAGACCCGGGTTCACTTTCCGGGTCCTCCCTGCATGGAGTTTGCATGGTCTCCCCGTGTCTGCATGGGTTTCCTTCTTGGTGCTCCAGTTTCCTCCCACAGTCCAAAGACATGCAGGTTAGGTGCATTGGTGATTCTAAATTGTCCCTAGTGTGTGCTTGGTGTGTGAGTGTGTGTGTGCCCTGCAGTGGGCTGGCGCCGTGCGCCCTGTGTTGGCTGGGATTGGCTCCAGGAGACCCCCATGACCCTGTAGTTAGGATATAGTGGGTTGGATAATGGATGAATGGGTGGATGTAACATATTAATGTGCATCCCACCCAATTCAATTCAGGATCCCTAGAGACCAGAACCTATCCCAGCAGCATTGAGCAGGAGGAAAGAGTTGTGGATGGGGTGCTAATTTATTGCAGGACCTTCTCACACACACCACAATAATAAAAGAGCACATTATAATTGCCAGTTAACTTAAAACACATGTCTTTTGAAATATTTGAAGAAAAATCTGTAGAAAAAGTCTTGCAAACACAGGAAAAATGTACAGACTCTATACAGGTAGCAACTGCTGAGAACTGCATTATTGTGCTGCCATATCAATATACAGTATGTATAATAAATTGTTAACACAGAAGATCAGTGAATAAATGATGAGTAAGTCAGCATGTCGAGGGCTTCATCCAGGCATTATTCTGTTTCTTTTAGCCTTGTTTCTGGTAAATGAGTGGTTACTGACTCACAGTTGGCTGAGGCGCAGTGCAATTAATTGTGGCAAGTGACAAATTTAGATTCTTCAGTGTTAACCTGAATTTGGCTAAAGAACTTGTTCTTAATAGATTGCTGCTGTTTTTGACCTTTCTTAGTGTGTAAATAAATTGTTGTTGTGTACAAACTAAATTGACCACTTTAGATTTCTTTGAAATAATGTGTAACCTTTTAAAGACATACATTTTTTATTCTGAGTACTTCTATGAGCTTCATTGAATTTGCAGTTTTGTATAATCACTAATTTGTATGGTTAAAACCAAATTTTTATGTAAAATTGAGTAGTCATTTTGTTACTCTTGGATTATTTGCTTAAGATCCTTTTTGTATTTTTTCTATTATATAAATCGGATTCCCTAAATGATAAATTTGATTTTGAATGTAAACCATTTATTTCCAAGAAGTAATAACTAGATGGTATTAAACCATAAAAATAAATGTACTATATATAGTATGTCATGAAACATAGTAGTAGTTCAGGCAACACTGTATATTGCACTCGGACAGACATCTGAAATAACCCTAATATAATCTCCAGAGTTAGATTAGTTTTTGTTACAAGGAAACAATCTGTTCTCTTTTGTTTGTTTATTTTAACAGTTATTGCTACCTTGAATAGATTATTATATCCATTTGCTCATTTTTGCTTATAAATTACTGTGGATCATGATTGTTGTATTTGTAATGATAATAAAAAAACATCCATTATAAATTATCCTATTAGTGTAAAGTGTTATTAAGCAGTTTTAGGTGACCTATGGGTAGACCCAGCGCACAGTACATGCCTTATGTTTTTCACCCAGTCTTGTAGGGCCACCAGCTAGAAACTGGTATGTTTAGAAGGTGTATCAACTGACTGCATAGAAACTAAGGCATAAGTTTGGGCATTTGATGAAATTACAAATGAATGTGAAACAGCGTAAATATGCACAATGTATTTAAGTATCTGAATTAATATATATTAAATTATGTGATTATTTTGTGTATGCTATCTTCCAGATTTTGTTATATGTAATTGGTTATCCAGTTATATTTTATAAGATTCAGAGTTTGCTTAGCCACATGGGCTGTGTGAGTGCTGCTTCACATCTCCAGGGGGCTTGGTTCAAATCCTAGAGCAATCACTGTCTGATAAGATCTCCATTTGTTTTCCTTTGGTTGTTGCAGTTTCCCCCCATCATTCCAAACACATTCATACTAGGTTAATCAGTTGCTCTAATTTGGATCTGTGCTTTGTCCGTGATTGGTTTCTGATATGACATGATGCTACTGGACTTGCCTGTGGCTGCCTGCAACCAAAAACATGAATTAACATGGTTTAGAAAGGGAAAAAGGAATAGACTGATGAAGTAGTGCATGTATTTGTGTAAGTGTTTGTCAGAGAGACCTTTAAAAAGTTTACACTGTGCAACAGAAAATAAAAATGACATACAGCGTAAAATCCAAATACTTTTATGATTCTATCTGTTCAGAGTATACTTCTTCTTCTGAAAATGTCAGAATTTGATGATGCAAGAATGTGTTCAAAACAAAATGATTGTTCTTTTTCATACTGCAGTAAGCTAACACTACCTGGGCTATACCAGATGTCTAGTTTTTCTTATTTGGCCACATCTAATAATTCATTGAGTCAGAAATGGATTTGTGGACAGGTCTTTGCTAAAAGAATGGTGTATAAACTGCCCATGGTATAGTTTTGGGATGATCAGAAATCTGTTAGTTTTTTAGCTTATAAGAAAATAAAGATGTGGTTATAGGAGGTGAGAGCTGGTTAATTGATCAAGGTCCAAGGTAGCAGAAAGAGACAAAGGGAATAAAAAGAGAATAAAATTCAATGTCTGTTAACCAAGAAAATTAAATACTCAATCACCAGGAAAAAAGGTGAGGATTACAACAGATTCAGACAGTGAGTGCATGAGCAAAATTAGGTCTCACTTAAATATCCTCAATCATCAAAATCACATATGTGATCACTGCTACATCCACTGATAAGCAGATAGTATGTAAGTATGGCCTTGTGAGAGGGGAGAAAGCACAATAAGGTGATCTGGCCTTTACTGTTATAGAAAACATAGATAAGATCAAACTGAACTGGTATGCCTAGATGAACAAATTGTTTTCAGTTTATACGAGGGACATTTCAATTTTTGTCATAATACTGTAGAATTGTAATAAATTATAATGTGTATTACCACAGTATTTCACATTTATTTTCTTTTGGCAAAGGACACAGGATCTTTTCAGTACCCGCTCTTGTGTTTTAAACATATACTTGAAATGAGATTCACTGTTGAAAGATACATAGTTTACTTTGCTGAAAGAAAAATTGTACATATCATATCTAACAGGAGTGTGAATTCTTAGGGAACCTGCATTACTATACAATACTTGGGTCATGGTATGCTAATGCTATGATTGATTTTTTTTTAACAAATAAGTATTGTAATCCAGTTCTGCAATATTTTACAATGGATTTTATTACTGTATTATTTGACTGAATTTGAAATCATAACCCTACAGGCGAAAATTGAAATTGTGTCTGTTTATAATACCTAATAAGAAAAACTCTTCATTTAGTTCATCCCCTTCATTATGACTGTGAATATTCAGCTATAGTACATAAGACACATCATTTAAATTCATGTGTGAGTAAATTCTTATTAGATACACTTATATCGTCTATCGACCAGACTGTCAACCACTAACTGGGATTAGAATGTTTTAATATTTAAAATATCCTTGAATTTATGTAAATTTGTTTTGAAAAACTTCGGTTAACTTAAATGCACAATCATCGGGAGACACATATAGACCATTATCTTTCTGTTTCATCAGTAAATTATTAAATTCTCATACACAAGCGTAATATGCTGAACACTATTAAGTTCTCAGAAACTCGGTTTATTTTAATTAGCCATTGGGAAAAAGTTGTCCTGTGGTGTTTCACATTTACTTAGCATTTTTTTAAATGTTATTTTAATGGCATTCCTTTATTTTCATTGCTCACTGAGATTTGTTGAATCTCAGGCAGAGGTGCACTTTGGCCAGTCAGAATGGGACCAATTAAAGAGCACAGAGACATGTGCGAACACTGATAAGAATTTTCAACTGAGTTTTTGCTTCTCTGTAGTTAATAGCAAGTCAGTGTACTTAATTTTAATATGACAAAGCTTGTGAATTGCCTATTAAGTTCTTCATAACATTGTGTAACCAAAATAAACCTTAAAAGTAATTAGAGCATTTCTTACTAGAAGCTCTGCAGTTGTGTTTCTAGAAAATATATTTTTATGCACATACCAATAAAATGTGTTGCTTTTTCCCTCATATGGCACATTGGAAACATAGGAACTACTGCAGAAATTCTCATACTAAAACACAAAGCAAGAAATCAAAAAACAAAGCTAGTAATATTTGTCCCCTTTTTTCTCTACCTGTAATATCTAAGATGGGTCTCTAAATTAAAAAAAAAAATCTCCTGGCTCACAGTATTCCTGTTTCATTGCAGTCCCATCTTTGAAACTATTTTTTGTTCTTCAGTATAAGCTATATAGTTTGAATCCAGAACTTACTGCTTTGCTGCATTCTTCTGTCATGTTTCCGATATATTAACCAATTTCTTGTTACTCTAATGAGGACATAACTTAAAAATAACTAGAAGAAAGAACTTCTTAAGTCAAACATGTCCAAGTATTTGGACATTCTTGGCATCCATCTCCTTTTTTTGGGTGGTTTCAGAACCCTGGAAAGTTTAAGTGAGCTGAGAATGGAGTGCAATCGTAACAAAAATTAAACAAAATGCAAACCCACATACTTACTCATACCACACTAATTTAAAGTCACAAACCTGAAATGCATGTGTTTGCAATATGGGAGGAAAAGAAAAATCTATACAGATACAGGAGAATTGTTCATAGACACTGACCAGGAGTTGGAAGGGAGCAGCACAAACTGCCATGCTCCCATTGCAGAAAATGTGAAAAATAATATACCAGGTAAATTAAAAATAATTGAAACCTTTCAAAAATGTAGTACTCAGTAACTAAGTCTGCACCAAATTGTAGAGTTAAACAAATATAATTGTCTGATATACCACTTGAAAACCTGAAATATGAATTCATACACAAAAGATATTGTTCAAAAAACAGAAATTACAATATAGAGTTTTTATTACAATACACTGGAAAGTTACCAAATATATATCCCATATAACACGCACAGGACATTAGGAAGAAACGATTACAGCAAAGTCACATCTACCTATATTACATATTAAAAGATCAATAGCACACACAAATGGATCCGGTTGACTATGAGAGAAGACACTGCAGGCTGACAGGCTTTTCCTGCGCACCTTGGATGCAAGAATTGTGTCTCTCTTAGTTTCAAAATAGAGTAAGCAATAGTGTTAAAGGTTGAAACTGCTGTGTTTCAGAGATACTATATATTTAGATTAAAAACATTGGGAGTTTTCCAAGTGTAACAAAAACTTGCTAGATATCTATAACCAATTTGTGGACTTTTATTTTCCACTTTAAATGGGGTTTCTTATCAATTGCCACTGCCACACATATGTACAATTATCTGGAGATCCACATGGCTTGCCTGGTTAATTTTTGATCCACATGTGAAAAAACTTCTTGAGATCTTTGCTGTATTGAACACATCCATGCTTGACTATCAGCTGAGTCCCAAACAGTACATGGATGTCAAAGCTCTTTGAGGACATTCACAATACACTGTGTGCACAATTATTAGGCAAGTGAGTATTTTGACCATATCATCATTTTTAATGCGTATATTCCAACTCCAAGCTGTATTAACTTGAATGCTTATTGGATTTAAGCACGTCAGGTGATGTGTATTTGTGTAATGAGGGAGGGTGTGGCCTAAGGAGATCAACACCCTATATCAAGGTGTGCAGAATTATTAGGCAGCTAGTTTTCCTCAGGCAAAATGGGCCAAATAAGAGATTTAACTGACTCTGAAAAGTCAAAAATTGTAAAAAGTCTTTCAGAGGGATGCAGCACTTTTGGAATTGCTAAGATGTTGGTGTGTGATCACAGAACCATCAAACATTTTGTTGCAAATAGTCAACAGGGTCGCAAGAAACGTGTTGAGAACAAAAGACGCAAATTAGCTGCCAAAGATTTGAGAAGAATCAAACCTGAAGCTACCAGGAACCCATTATCCTCCAGTACTTTCATATTCCAGAGCTGCAACCTACCTGGAGTGCCCAGAAGTACAAGGTGTTCAGTGCTCAAAGACATGGCCAAGGTAAGGAGGGCTGAAACCCAACCACCACTGAACAAGAAACATAAGTTGAAACGTCAAAACTGGGCCAAGAAATATCTGAAGACAGATTTTTTTCAAAGGTTTTATGGACCGATGAGATGAGAGTGACTCTTGATGGACCAGATGGATGGACCTGTGGATCAGTAATGGGCACAGAGCTCCACTCCAACGTGGAGGTGGAGTACTGGTATGAGCTGGTATTTTTAAAGATGAGCTAGTTGGACCTTTTTGCATTGAAGATGAACTCAAAATCAACTCCCAAACCTACTGCCAGTTTTTGAAGACACTTTCTTCAAACAGTGATACAGGAAAAAGTCTACATCTTTGAAGAAGACCATGATTTTATGCAGGCCAATGCTCCATCACTTGCATCGAAGTTCTCCACTGCGTGGCCAGCCAATAAAGGCCTTAAAGATGAAAGAATAATGACAAGGCCCCCCTTCCTCATCTGACCTAAACCCTATCGAGAACTTGTGGGCACTTCTTAAACGCTAGATTTACGGGGGAGAAAACAATACACCTCTCTGAAGAGTGTCTGGGAAGCTGTAGTCACTGCTCCACAAAAAGCTGATCGTCAACAGATCAAGAAACTGACAGACTCCATGAATGGAAAGGCTTATGACTGTTATTGGAAAGAAGGGTGGCTATATTGGTCATTGATTGATTGATTGATTGATTTTTTTTGAAATGTCAGAGATGTTTATTTGTAAATTTTGAGGTGTTTGTTTATTATTCTCACTATAACAGATGAAAATAAACAAGTGAGATGGGAAAATTTTCATTTTTTCTTTAGTTGCATAATAAATCTGCACACTAATAGTTGCCTAATAATTGTGCGCACATATGTATTCCCCTGATGATGTTCACACTCACATTTCCGTTGTGAAACATTCAGGTTTCAGGTTTATTAACATTTTGGATTGACTGATAGCACTGTGTTTGTTCCATATTAAAATTAATCCTCAAAAATACAACTTGCCTAATAATTCTGCACTCCCTGTATTGCTTCCTGCAGCATCATGTTGAAAAAAGTCAACATATGCATATTAAAGTTTTACCCAATTCTGTAAAGAATACTGAGACAAGACAAAATCATGGCCAGTAGGCAAAGCAATGGGTCTTAAATATAGGAAAACAAAACAAAAATTCTAATATGAGAGTCACTGGAGGAACCCAATGAACAAGGAAATATGCGTGAAAGTTATCTTGCTTAAATGCTACTTCACATTGAACGTCAGATGAGTTTTAATTTTTAATGCATAGTAACTAGTAATGTAGTTTGGCAATAGTGCGGAGAAACATAGAGACAGTATGTCCATCAGAGATCAATTCGCCCCATAAGTGGACCAGGTTCACTGTTAGGAAACGCACTGTGAAAAGGTGTTTCCGTCCATACTAAAGCCATAGTGGCATCAAGATAACAAGAAAAAACAACACAAAGAATAACTTTATTTTTAGTTTAAAATAATTATTCAAAATGCACTTCACTGCAGGCTGTTCTGGAAAAGCCCCAATAGAATTCTGCAGCTACAAAGATTAGGATGCTTGCTCTTTCTCTGTCTCTCTTTTTCTCACTTAGTTGAGGTACTCTCAGTGATTTTCCTTTTATCTTCTCCTGGCGCCGTCAGAGCAGGCAGAATTATAAATGGTAGCCACAATTCAAAATACTTAGGGTTAAGCAGGCCAATGGTTGCTGGAATGCAGGGTTTCCAGACTGCAGCAGTTGTGGGGTAATGCTTTTGATAACATTTAGATAATATTTGTTTTGGTAAAATAAACCAGTCATTGTTTAATTGTAAGCTTTGTCTCCTTTTGCTAGAAAACTCTGAAAACAAAGAATGCTTTTTCTGGCAGTGCCCAAGAAATACTTTTCACACTGGGTGATATAAAGTAGCAAAAATCAAGACAGTATAATAATATATAACATAAAATTAAGGAATGTAACATAATACAAATAATCAAGGCAATATAATATATTACATATAAAAAGGAAAATGAAGGAATGTAACATAATAAGAAGAAGAAATAGAAATAAAATAAATATTCTGTAGGAAAGACGAATAAGATTTTATTAACAGATTATGTATATGAATGCAAAGCTTATTAAATACACAGACCACAGCGACATATTGGATATTGATTGAACGTTATTGTTGCCTACAGATAATTAGCATACTGATGTGAAAATAATGAGATTGCAATTGTGTGACATATTTTGAAATGAAATGTATTGTTTCTGAACATTCTTCACTAGAGCAATGATCTGATGTGCTTTTTATAATTAGCATCTAATCATTAGATTCTAATGTATGGCTTAAGCGTAACAATAATCCTTTACAGTTTTGTGTGCACTAGTCCTCATATTATCCAGAGTGGATTATACAGTAGTTATGAAAATATGTATAGACTTACATTTTTCATGATTCTAAGTGGATTAGAATACTTGGTGTGTTTCTTTTCTTCTTGAATAGGCAGTATATCTTTTCATCGTTGCTTGGTTGTTTTTCTATTTGCACATTATTATTTTTCATTTGATCTCTCATGGGATATATTCCAAGAATAAAGACTTATGTATTTCCATTAACAGTGTGTAAAATAATGCAACAAGTGGGGTATGAAAGGGAGTTAAAATCCAGCACAAAAACCCATTTTAATTACCTTTGACAATGACAATAATGCTAAGGTTGGAAGAAGACAGGGCTTGTTGATACATGCTATCACGACAGTAGTGTTGCCTCCAGTCTGTTAGTCTGTGGACTGATGACTTCTCATTGTCGCCTTCTTTATTCAGCCAGATGAGGAGAAGACAGCAGTAGAAGTGATGTCATCAGTTTTTTTTCTGTAGTGTTAAAGACTGTTCAGCACTTTCTCTCTTTCCCCTTTGTACCCTTAAGTCTCTCCCTGTAAGACACCCATCATACTCGACTTATTTGAAATTATATCATGATGAGAAAGTTAAATATACAGTCTTAGTAACGGACTTCCTCTTCTGTACTCCCTTTATCTGATTTCAAGTTCAAGTGCATATACAGAGTACAGTAAAATTCTTACTTGCTTGACCAACATTCAACACATTGCCACTCTCAGGCATCATGCTGGACAGACTTTAACTTAATTGTTGCTTCTTAAGAGTTGGCTTGTGTCTTTAAAACAATGCACCGAATGTAAGTTAATCATTTTGGAAAGTTATTACTTTCCAATAATTTGACAGGCTGCTTCTGTAGCACTGGTGAAAAGAAAAAAATAACAGCAAATTTTTTGATAACTCCCTGAAGAATCTTTGTACTACAGTGCTATGGTTTGTTTTTTAAGGAGCAGCTTTTATGGACTTTTTATCATACAGCTGTTGTGTCTCAAGATAATTTAATGTGTTTGTTTTATTTGATCCTACCAATTTCATGGATAGTTTAATTTTGATGATCTATTGTTGTCAAGGTATGCATTTCAGTTAAATAATAAATATAAAATACAGTAAAAAATATTCTCATTTCAGTACTCTTTTTCATAGTTTATTTATAAGATTAACATCTTTGTGCATCTCACATACCATATCTACCACTTTAATGATTCTCAAGAGACCTGCTGACAGCAAAAGTTACAAAAAGGAAAAAAATCTAAGAAAAGAGAGAGAAAAATATGTTGTCTCAAATACTGCAACAAAGAACCTGTGTCATTCACATCATTTATGCATAACAGGGTTATTAATATAGACATGCCAGTTGCATTTGTCATTACACAAGGTAAAGGCATGTGTCTTACAGTATGGATATCAGCCTTTTTTGTCTCAGAACAAGCAGTGTGCTTGTGACTTTCATGCAGTGCAGTAGTGTAGGATAAGGGATAAAAATGGCTACCTCCTCCTTGGTAGGTATCACCTGAATCCCATAAAAACAGAAAACCTGTTCAGTATTAGTCTAACACTGTGACTGTTGAGTCCTTGCATCAGCCATAATTTAGGGTTTAGCTTAATATTAGATTTCATATTTTTTTGATATTGATATTTCTTTTAAATTGTGCAACTGACATGAATACACTTGCTTATTGACTGCAAATATACAGTAGTTTTCCTCTTAATTATTGGTTCCTCAGAGCTTGGTATAGGACAGTGTTTCTAAAACAACAGATCACAACCCAATTGGGGTTGGGGACATGTTTGTGATGAGTTCCCCAGTGATTGTGTAGTAAAAATTAGCCGAGTCCATTGAAGCCCAGATTCTGTAGCAAGTAATACACTGACTTTTTATTGCCGTAGTATTCACTCTTCCTATAAACAATTCTGTTCAGGCATCACAGAGAGCTTTCATTTCAATGTTATGAAAATATAATTAATATTCCCCACAACACCAACCTTTTAAGCAGTAAATCTGAGATGACTGACAGCAAAGACACATATAAGAAACTGGGAGAGAGGAGGGAATGACAGATGAGCTTGTGAGATGAAGGAACCATGGCGCTAGTGTGAAATATTGAAACGAAAATAACAAATGATAATAACAACAATTACCAAATGATTTTTGGGGTATTGCTGGCATTTATAAAAAGTTTAGTATGGTGGGAAGATATATAGTTCCGTGGCAGTGCTTTATGCAAAGTGCAGATTTTGTGGTCATGTCCTACTAGTCTGTGCCTCCTGGCATGTTTGCCATTAAGGCATAAATTGAATCTACTGTAAATCTGTAATGGAATTACAAAGAATATTTTGTTGATCTTATTAAGTCTATCATATTTCAATGAAAACAAATCACTTCTCTTAAAATTATTTAAAAGTGGTTTGATCAATTTCAGATCTACTGAGAATTGTAAGAACACCAGAAAATATGAAAGGGTGAGACAGGTTGTACAGAGGAGACTTCTGCATTCAGCATGATGTCAGTTGGCAGCACTAAACATTTCAAACTGAACTGTTTGCTGGATTCTTCATCAAGATTTATCCTAACACCCATATAAAATACAAATAGTGCATACATTTTCAGGAAAAACTTAGGTACATGATTCAAACTTTTAGACATAGTTTATTGAATTAGTAAATGAAAACCAGGACATACTGAGAAATTTGCAAATTTGTGCAGAAGAATGCTTTGCTAATGTTGGACCTCATGTGAAAAAAACCTTTTTAAAGGTAAAATAATTATTTTTTGACTACTTTATTCCTTCTCTAATGAGTCAAGTGATTGAGGGACCATTCTTATTATCTTTTTTAAAAACATCATGCCTTTGTGCTGCACCTGTATTAAAGAAAACATTATTTTCATCAGCTTAAAAAACCTGAAATTAAACTACGTATTAACACTAAGTGACTGTGTGATATACCTTAGAAATCTATTCCCTGTGATGATGATTGTTGATAATTATTGTTTTAGTAATAATATGTTTGTTTTCCACTCTTTTATTTTAGTAATATTCATGTGAGAAATGTGCTTGAATGGAAATAAAATTGCTTACTTTTTTATTGCATTGCCAATGTTGTTTGTCTAAGTGCTGCTCTGCTGTCTTTGTAGTAATCATTCTCTTCTTGGGTCCCAGTATGGTATGGATTTTCATATTTGGTTCCTTGGATTTAAAAGTTTAAGAACTCTTGGTGTAGGGCATTGAGAAACAATCCCTATTTTATTCTTTTACCTTGCCAAATTAGCTTTGGCCCACAGCTTGAGATTGTTGAACTTTTAAAATATGAATATTTTGACCTAGCTTTATTTTTAGCAGACTGAAAAAGGTGATCTTGGAATACAGTATTTGTCTGTATTTTTTCTATCTGTGCCTCTTCAGTTTGCCACAGGTTTTCATTCAATGCAAAAGAGAACAATAACAACAACAATAAATGTCAATGTATTTTCATAGTATCTGTATACTATATTTGTGAGTTATCCCCGGTTAGTCAAACATCAGGTGCTGAGCCTTGCAACTCTAAAGAAATTTGTAGCCTCCCACTGGTGCCAAGTGCTGTTGGGATAGGCTGTGTCCCCTGTGATCATAATAAGTTTAGAAAATGAGAGTATTGAAGGATCTTGGCCCACAACGGGTGTCTTTCATAATCTGGTTTCCTTATGCTTTTGTACATTTTTTGTTTTGTTTTATTTGTCTTGTTTCACCTTTTTTTATTTGTAACACAGTCAAAATGAAAGATTTTTAAGATATGAAATCTGATAGATATAAGCCATGTAAACAGTCTTAATAATTCCATGGAGCTTTTGTCTTTTTTTGTTATCTAAATTGCACAATATTATTTTATAAAGATTGCCCAGGATATTTAATTAGCATCACATAATTAGAATTTTGTACAGCTTGTGCCCAGGATAAGGAAATATAACAAAAACATTAAGATATAATATATTAAAATGCTGTCAAATATATCAAGAATGTTGCATAGGCAAAGCTGCGTTATTGCTAACATTGATTTTGTACTTATGTTTCTTCCCATTTTAAATGATATGTAGCACAACCAACCCAGCCCAGGCAAAACTGTACATATACCACTAATTCCCTTCAGTTGTCCAGGGTACTGAAAACGCATTATATATATATATATATAAAGGCCTACTCAGCCCTTTACACTTCCTCAAAGCAAGAAATTGAATAGGAGACTAAATGAGAAATATTTCAGCATATAATGTTACCCTTGACCTGGGTTCGCTTCCTGGGTCCTCCCTGTGTGGAGTTTGCATGTTCTCCTCATGTCTGCGTGGGTTTCCTCCGGGTGCTCCGGTTTCCTCCCACAGTCCAAAGACATGCAGGTTAGTTGCATTGGCGATTCTAAAATTGTCCCTAGTGTGTGCATGTGCCCTGCGGTGCCTGGGATATGTTAACTGCCTTGTGCCCTGTGTTGGCTGGGATTGGCTCCAGCAGACCCCTGTGACCCTGTAGTTAGAATGTAACTGGTTGGATAATGGATGGATGGATGTTACCCTTCTATAAATAAATACATTTGTTTAATTTCCTGATGCATAAAATCCACTCCCACGGTGTGTTAGTATTTTCAGTCTCTTTAATGTCACTAATAATTTTGCTTCTTCAGAGAGCAATGTAACAATGCTGAGTGAAAGTTCCATTCCTTACCATCATTAATTCAGCATGGGTTAAGTTTAGCATCTAAGTTGATTACACATATCTATCTATTAACATCTTTTGGCTCATTACTGCATTATTGGCTGGTCTTAAAGGCTCCAGCCTCTCCATAACAGGAGCAGCATCAAATCTCTCTAATCTCAGCCAGACATGATCATTAGCTGGGTAATATACTGACAGACCCCTGTTTTACTTGCAGTGGGAATCGTGAAGGCTACATCAGACATTTTAAAAGTAAGGTATGTTAAGCAGAAGACAATTAGCAGTCCAGCATGTGTGGTAAATTGCACTTTTTGCATCTTTAAAGGACCCTTAGTCTCCACTGATTATACAATCACATTAAAATTAGATTAGACATAGGTTAAAACAATTAATTGTGTGTGTCAGATTCAGTTTGTTACAGTTTGTTTGTTTACTCCTCAACAAGTATGTCATCATATCAGATTTACCTTAAATAAACTATTCCAAGCAGTTAGCTGTTTGTTTTTTTGGTGTTAAGGTCATGATGCTCTGTCATGTCAGTCATTGCTATTTGTTTCAGTGTGTTATGCTCAGAATAACGTGTTTGCACAAAAACTCTGTGTTTTACAAATAAGAATAATTTTTTGAACAGAATAGTCCATCCTTACTTATGGACCTTTTATAGTGCAGTGCTAAATACATTATAATGCAACCTGCACCACTAAGTGGCATTGGGTTGAGTTGAAGAAAAGATGGACAAACCCGGGACAGGGACAAAAAAAAGTTCAGAGCGTTGATAGGGTATTGATTTTACAGCTACAATTTCTTTCAGTTTTATTAGATTTGATTATTTGAGATCAATAGAGAGCCTTGTGTTGTAGTGTCTAGTATTTATTCTTTATAGCTCCAGAGTCTGGTTTCAAGCCTCGGCCTGTTCCTCTTGTCCACCTGGATGTTTCTCTGAGTATTCTGGGTTCGTCTTTTATCCTAAACACAAGCAGTTCGGCTTAAATGGCAACTCTGTGGCTCACCGTTACTCAACAGCTCTGACCCATTGATGCCACAGTAGTCTCTGTCCTCACATCACCCAGTATTGAAAATAAATGGACAAATAAGAACCAACAATAAAGTGTGTTTTCTCTGTTTCTTCACATTCTTTCTGCTATCCTTCTTTTACTTGTTTTAGTCAGCTTTGCAAGCATTTAAGCATTTAATGGAAGTGCAGTTGTTAGTGGTAATTATTTTCTCTCCTATAAATTAACAGATGACCTAAAGTGATATATGTTTCAGATAAAGAGTAATTCAGTATTTAAAAGTAATTTCTTTGCAATTATTGTACATTAATCATCCAGGTGCATATCCTTGCAAACATAATTACAGCCCATGAGACCAGTGAATAATTGATGCATAATCATAGTTGTAAACATTTTATGCATAATATTGAGCAAGTAATAAATCGCAAAATGAAATTGTAGCCTTCTGATTATAAAGTACTCCTGAACTGCATATCAGTACTTTTAGAAATTGTTCTATGAATGTTTGCAATTAAATGTGTTTTGGAAAGGCTAAACTAAAGGTGCTTGAAATGTTTAAAGAACAATCTTATTGGCATGTTTGGTTTTCTTCTTTCTTCACTAGTTTTCTTCTTGCCATGTGGAAAAGTAATCATTGGGTTTTCTCATGTTTATATAATGCATTCTTTAAAAACTGTAAAAGTTTTAAAATTATGATAATTAGATGTAAATAATATGTTTTGGAGAATTCCATGTCCCAGACACTTCTGTTTAAGTTAATTGATGACTCTAAATTGTCCAGAATGAGTGGAGGTGGGTGTGTGATTTGCGTTGGGCGGCCACACCTTTAAGATTCATTCCTTCCTTCCACCTGTTTTTCCGCATGACCCAAAAACTGGATTCAGTGGGTTCAGTTCTTGAATGAATGGGGTGGATAGATGTATCATCATTATTGCTATTGTTATTATTTTACATTTAAAACATTTCTGAACTCTTTGTTGTTTACTTGTCAAAATACAATCACAATGATTTTAGCATTCGGCTGTCATATGGAATCTATGACAGACAAGTCAAGAAATGTCTGCTTGAGTACTGTGCCAACTATACTTGTTAGCTGTCATTTCAAATTCCTGGAAGGTTGATATTGGACCGGTGTCCCATCAAGTGCAGGTTATTCAGATGGACTTGTCATGTTGACTTTGGATCTGCCAGTCCTGGTGCCAAGGTGTTTAAGGCTTTTCCATGTTGGCCAGTCTAGCTCACCACTAGTGAGTAGATGTTCTCTCACTTCTGTGCTAATACCGTTGATTGTGTTGATGTTTCTGATGTGTTTGCGCCATAAGTCCAACCTTGTTGTTGTTGCAGTTGAATCTACATCTGTATCTGGGCCATTGCTGCTCGAAAAAGCGAAATGGTTTCACTGTGAGATGAAGATTCCTGAACCATTTGCTGCGTCTCAAGGATGGCTTCAATGTTTCAAATCTCGCCTAGGAATTAGACAGTTGGATATCCAAGGTGAGAAACTAAGCGGTGATTCTGACACTGCAGCTCTCTACGTAACGGAATTTAAATGACTTGTCGAGGCTCATGATCTTTCACCTGATCAACTTTATAATGCTGACAAGACTGGTTTGTACTGGAAGGCTTTGCTGTCAAAAATGCTCGCACAAAAACGAAGAAAAGTCTGCTCCAGGTCACAAGTCCAGTAAGGAACGAATAACAGTGCTAGCATGTGCTAACGCTAGTGGTTCGCACAAATTGAAACTCGTATGCATTAGAAAGTCTAAGAATCCACAATCATTTAAGGGAACACAAACGCGCAATTTTCATTTTTCTGTCTTTTACTACAATCAGACCAAAGCATGGATGAACAGAGAGATTTTTAAAGTTTGTTTTTTTAAACATTTTGTTCCTGCTGTTTGAGACCATCTACGCTCCAAAAATTTGCCACAAAGACCTGTGTTACTGTTGGATAACACACCTTCCCATCCTAGCGAAAATGTCCTGAAAACAAGCAATGACCAGATTTTCGTCGCATATCTTCCTCCAAACGTGACATTGCTTAAGCAACCTATGGACCAGGGCGTCTTAGAAGCATTCAAGCATCGTTACAGGAAATCTTAACTCTGTTCAGTCTTGGAAGAAAATGGAGATCTCCGTGAGTTTTACAAGAAATGGACAATTAAGGATGCAGTTTTCTCATGTTCAGAGAGTTGGGATGACATGCCGAACTTAACCTTTCGAAAGTC